>NC_056745.1:977954343-977989343 GCF_019279795.1 Protopterus annectens
CATATGTTCCAAACACACCCAGCCCTCTGTATACTTCTCCAAATATTTATTTATTTACGTGCATTCGCTGAAGGTTGGGTGTTGGGCTGGCAACTCGGCACCATAAAAAAATCTACTGCCAATCATTAGTGGACCGGAATTCCGCTGTGGCGACCCCTAACCGGGAAAAGCCGAAAAGACCAACAACAACTCTTTGTTCACTGGATAAGTGGACTGCTCTATTGCCCTTTTTTAGCCATGACTCCATCTCAAAAAGCAGAACATACACTGTGGCCTTTCTAATGAACGTTTGTACTATTGAAATTGATCATTGATGATGTCACTTTTGTCTTCATTTTTTGCCTTTCTAATGAACAATATTAAATACAGAATAAGTACTTTGAAAAAATTAGAACACAATGGTAAAATTAAATGCAGACAGGGTAGGATTAAAAGATCCTGTCAAAGTACATTGAGTGAAAAAAAATATATGCAAACTGCAAGCTAAAGTATGTAGAAAATACAGTACAATCATACATACAATACATAAACTCCTACATACAAGTGAGGTATATGTATATAACACGCCATATTAAAAGGCTGAGAAAAGTTTCTTAAATGAGCCCTATTATTCATGATATGGAACGGTAAGTTACCTAACTTTTGCCATGGTAACAGTTGCAGGCAGATTCAGCAAAGAAATGCTCTTTAAGTGCATCTTTGAAACTTTTAATGATTTCTACATTTTTGATGTCAATATGCAGGTGGTTCCAGACAGCAGGACCCAGTCTAGAGAAGGCTGTCTCACCTGCAAAAGTTTTAAATGGAGGGCATTATAGACAGAAATGGTTGCTCTGTGTATTTCTGAATACATAAGGGTTGTCTTGTCAAGGTAGTGTCCGTGTTTTAGAACCTTGTAAATTAGAGTACTTAGAAGGAAAGTGGCCATAGGAGGCACTGAAAACCAACTGGATTTTTTGGCAAATTGCAATGGTGCATCTGGGGGGTTGCTAATAGAAAGAATCTGCATGTCTTATTCTGAGCAGTCTGTATTCTGTGAGTATTGTGAGCAGAATGCATAATGTGAAAACAAAGGCCATATTACATATGTGGGTATTAAAATACTTTTTTGCAATGGTACTTTGACCAGTAGGTGAAAAGAGTTTACCCACTGGTCACAGGACAAGTGGGTGAAAAGAGTTTACTGATCTTGCAGTGCAGACGTAGATGTGCTTTGCTTAAATGTCATTAATATTTGTTTACTGGGAAAGTCCAACTTGCAATGAACCAATTTTCAGTGGAGGCCTGGGGAGAAATGCATGTCGTTGTCATATGGGAGGAAACCAGAGCCCTCAGAGAAAACCCACATGAATGTAGGGAGTACATGTAGACTCCACACAGAAGGCACACCAGCTGAGAATCAAACCAGAAAACCTCTTGCTGTGAGGCAACATTGGTAACTACTGCACCACTGCACCATCTAGTTCAATACCTTCTGTTCAGAAGCCGGAGGCTGTAAGTAAAGCTTGAAGGGTTATGGTGGGATCATAATTAAGAAAGTAAATGGCTGAATAATTGAAGGGTGGGATTCACATGAGGTGTACACCATTCATGCTGCTATACTGTAGTGTTCTGTTTACATCACACACTGTACAGACTGTGTACATTTCCATCATACACAGACAGCAGAAATGTGCAACAGTTGAAACTAGAAATAAAGAATGACTTAAATTAGTTGCCAGCAGATGATGGGTGAGGTTCAATGGGAACAAAAGCAACATTTGTCATTTTGGCCACAATAATCACATTGGACAGAATTGTTAGAAGTGAGTTTACCAAAAATAATGCTGCGAATATATCTGGGATGCTATTCGCCCCTAGGCTGGATCATTTAGAAGGAAAGTGCCAAGATGTAGCTTTGGCAAGCAAAATAGGGAGATGTATTATTTGGGAATTCAGGAAACACAAACATGTTCCCATTGTGCCAGGGACTTCTAAGGCCACACCTAAATACTCTGTGAATTTCTGTAGACCATTTAACAAAATAGATATCACTCTATTGGAATGACTTCAGAGCACAGTAACCAGATATAGGTAGGCAACAGAGGGAACAATATGAACTGACTTTAGTAGCTATTGCTCTTTTAGAAGATAGAAAAGATATGGATAGCTAGAACATTCCAGAGTACTGAATCCTGATCTCTTTTTTACTGCTAGCATCGAAGGCACTTGACAACAGTTGATGATTATGTTTGATGGTAGTCAAGTTCCAAGCAATGCCTGGCTGCTCTAAGGATTCTTTCACCATGGACATAGGGTAAGCGTCTGGCCAAGAATCAGTGTTAAGGCTTTTTGTAGTTTATACAGAACTATGTGCACACATTTGTTCTAGGTATTATCATTATCAATAAGGCCTAGGAGCTCTTGGATGCATGGATCAGTTACATATTTAGCAGTTACAAGGGTAGGATGCATAGATCAGTTACATATTTAAAAGTTACTGGGATTTCTTCAATGTATTGCAATTATTTTTTTTTCAGAACAAGTTAAGGTGCTTCTTTGACTGTCAGTTAGCTTTCTATGTCTACAAGATGCTCCTTCATCTGGATGCAGTATAGCTACTTTGTAAATATGACCACAAATTCCTACATCATCTCTTGTATTGCCTGCACATGTGTGGATATTTTCTGTTTGAGTGCTACGTTATCCACTGAGGTATTACACTTAGCCTTAATGAGAAGATCAGTCAAAGGATCCTCTCTGCTTCTGACTGAGCAACTTTATATACTGAAGTCAAAAATTTCTGCAGGATTGTAGTGCTTGATATTGTCAATATTATACAGTTTGTGGTTTAGCTTCTTTCACCAGTATCCTACCATAAAGTTAAAATTATATAAATTTCTTAGAGTAATAAAAAGATCTTGCATCTGTTTCATATGACTTATTTTGATCAACAGTTATGATTATGTAATAAACTTCCATCCATTTCTATCAAAGGGTTCAACAGTATAATGTTTAAAATTTTAAATTTCACATGAAAATGGACAAATGTTTTATTTTATTTTTTGGAATTATAAATACAATCAATATAATATTTTGCCAATCTTTGTTCTATGAAGCTCTGGTCTCTTGGTTATAACAAACATATTGTGTTATTTTAATAGGCATGAAATATTTGTGCCAGACCTATTGAGTCCCTGAACTTTAAGGACATACAATGGTTCGAGATATGTCAAATAATTCTTCTTTGATCCAGACCACTTTTATGGGTATGATATGGATAGATTCTGAGTTGTTTTTCTTCAGTGTTTCTCCACAGAATAGTTAACATACCTTACACAAAACTGCCATCACTTTGTATTGAAACTACCCTAGGGGGAACACTACCCTGGAAAATATCTCAGCAGTGTGGCCATAATCTTTTCTGCCTAGCATAACTTTCCATTACTAATATGGACTTTCTACCCATTGCACTTGTAATATTTAGTAATTTCATGAGCAGGAATATGCTTTAAAAGGGATGTACAGTCAGGGGCAGGAGTGCATCCTTTGTGATGAGAGAGTACAAAAGGTTATATATAACTTCTGTTGTACATGTTTTATGCACAGATCACTCAGAAAAGGGGTATTGTAGGCTCAGACCAAAAGAAGCCTTTGATTCTGTTTAGAGACTACACACTACTGAAGCACTTCTCTCTGTAGCATAAACTCCTGACTCACCAACCAGTTATTCCAAAACAAAGGCTATTTCTGACCTTGAAAAACTGAATACATACCTGTTTGCTCTTTTAAGCCACTTCTGGTGCAGACTGAAAGCTGAATTTGGTTCATCTTCTGCTTCATGACACTCCCTGGGTCCATTCACCTGAAGGAAGCCAAATACATTCTTCTACCTGTAACTTTAGCTCAGGATAACCACTGAGTGACAGCCCTTTCTACCAAAACTACTACAAATTCCAACTCTGAAGAATGTATGGTAAGTGGCTGGATATAACTGATGCTTTCTTGTGAACTTGACTTTATGTCTGCCCGTGAAGGATTACACAGACACACAGGGCTCTGTTCAGTCAGATCATTTTCTACAAGCTTATATGCAGGGATAATCTCAAATAAAGTGAAGGTCTTGTTTTGCTAATAATTTTTTCAGAGCTGAATGACCTGGTTTAGTGGTACTGCGGAATGTGTGCTTCCTATATGCTGGCCTCACAAAAGATCACTCACTAACGATTATAGAATTTACTATGGATCTTTCTGATAATATGTTCTTACTTAAAATTAAAAAGGTCTGAAGCTATTACTCGTTGAATATCACCCACTACTGCAATTCATGTACTCTTTTTTATTATTTTTTGGAAGGTTGTATACTCATGAACTCTAGTTCCTCTTTTATGGTGTTCTGTGTCCCCTATCTCTTCCAATATCCAAAATTTTCCTTACACTCACTCTCTGTTGTCCGTCCACTCATTTTCCCCCAGACTTCTGGTGAAGGATTGTTTAATTGGAGATACTGCACTAAGGACCCACATGACCCTTTCCTCACCAATGCACTGGCATGCAGTGGTATCGCAGTGACATGCATAATTTCATGTTAACCACATAATACACCTACTTCCAATCTGAGATCTGACCTCACATCATAAGACCTCTTTCATGCATCCTCTGAGTGCTTCTGCATTTACCTGGGTAAACCCATCTTACGTCCTCTTTACCAGCCATCTGATTTCCTGAGTCCAGTCCTAAACCCAGGTCACTGGTAACATGTCAGACACCTTGTCTCCATACCAATGGGCCAGCTGTGGTTCTGTTTTTGCATGTTGTATCCTTAGGCCTCTGCCCCTTATTGTTTGAGGGGAGTTTGATTTCATCTGTCCCAACTGATTACAAAGACAAAATCTTCTTATCTTAGGACCCTGGTTCTTATGATAACTTTTTTTTCACTTTAAAAGCCAGCTTTGGATTGTATCCTTACAATGCATTAAATCAGTGTAACATTATGGCTTACTTTCTTTTATGCCACTTTGCAAACTTTGCATTGCTTGCTAGATATAAATTTCGGTAGCACCCAGATATGAAACAACAACTCTCTGGTTTATCAGATAGAATCAGATGTTCACAAGTTCTACTTTGTGCAGATATTCCCTTTCTAGGAAATTCTTGAGCAACTCCTGAACAGTAGCTTTGGATCTGTTCACCTTTCTATTGAAGTAGGTACTATCTTCTGGAGTTCAAGCTACAATTTGGGTCCATCAGTATGCATCATTAACTGTATTTGCTCTGTCTGGTTCACTTCACATCACCTTCACTGAGTTTCCTAATGTAACAAGACTGTCTCTGAATACAACAAATTGTTGTGCAATGTTTATTTATGTATATATATATTATTCTAGTGAATGCAATGGTGCACCTAACTCCGTACAGAAATAGTGTGCTGTTAATAAGCTAGAAAACCTGTTTTAATATCACCACTTCTGACACACTTCAAACCATTGTCTTAAATGGTATGGGTATACTGCAAATGAGCTTGTGAGATTAGATACAAGGCCAGAGCTGACATTGGCCATAGTAGTCTGCAGCATATAGACACAAGAGATATATGTCCTTCTCACATACACACACACACACACACACACACACACACACACACACACACACACACACACACACACACCTGCCACCTCCACACAGATATCTTTTAAACACTTTTATTAAATTTTTACATTGTAGACCATGACAGAGCTGAACATACAATAGAAAAGAAAACACATCATAGCAAACATTTTAATTTTCATGTATTATAATTATATGTTTTCATTTTAACAATTATCATTCATTCCAACATTACATAAATTACTTTGTTCATGACTTTCCTTAAACCTCACTCCTAATCCTGAATATTATTCTGCACGTATTGTTCCCATAAATTCAATTTATTTTTCTGTAGTTTTCAACTTCCTTTTTCCATAGATCCAACCTCCTGTTCTTTTATCTCCTTTACAATATTCAGTACATCAGTTACAGCTGGTTTAGATTTTGTTTTCCATTTTCTAATAATTGCTTTTTGTCAGTTAATAGTATTAATCTTAGCAAGGCCTTACAGTGTCTAGACAGTTCAGACCCTATGAGTCATCTCAAAAGAATAATTTCCTTAGTTACAACCATTTGCTCCTCCATTTCTGACAAACTGCTCTGTAGAGACTTTTTAAAACTTTCCAGCTCATTATGTTCCCCAAAGGACATGTTCCCAGTTACCTCTGTCTTTCCCAGCACACATCCAGTATTTGCTACCTACCTGATGAAAACTTATTTGAAGTCTGCTTGGGGTATAAAATACCTTCGCAAACACTTCCAAGCAAAAATACTACACTTTCTGGATTTTGTTGCATACTTGGGAGCCATACTGATGCCTTTCCACTATTCCTCAGTAAGTTGCCTTCCCAGCCTCTCTCATCAATCTTTTCTAACCTCCTCTAATTGACTCTTACATCTACAATTTCTCATTTTATATGGCCATTAATTATCTGTTTTTTAACAACAACTTCTGCTCTAGACTCAATTAAAAACTCATACGCGAGCCTGTCTTTCACTTCGCTCTCCTCTATCTCGTTCTCTTTGCGTACACTTTGTTATCAATCTCTTACCTGCAGTTCAAATTTCTGCCTGGCCTCATTCCACTCTGTTACTTTTCCTGCCTAGTTCATAGGTTCATAGTTTGGTACTAGGCTATCAGCCCTAGGGCCTATACAAGCCTAGCCATAACAATTCCCTGGCTATTTCTTCCCACTCTATTTACTTCCCTGTACCAATACCTTGGTTCCTTTGCTAATTTACTCCAGTAAATTCCAATCCCCTCTTGCCTACTTACCTATTCGTAAAATCTCCTTTCAACCTTGTCATCATGGTTTAGTTCTTAGAACACTTTCTTCTTCTTTATGAATATAATATTCCATACAGTTGTTGTCATTCTCCTTAAGGACCTGCACCCAACCTCCTTTTCTCTCTCCTTTATTCTTGAATTCCCCGCACCATTCACCGTTTCATCTTTGCCGTGTTCCACTTTGATTTATAATCTTCTACTTGTGTTATGTATATGAGCCTTAACTGCATAGCTCTAAAGTATCCCTTCAAATTATGTAATACAAAACCGCTGTGTTCTTTGGGGGGAATCAGCTTTCCTCACTTCCCCTCCCAAATAAATTGCTTCAACTCTTTATTAATTACTGTCCACATCTTCTCATCTGGTTGATAAAAACATGCTTGCCTCATGTATAAAACTAAAGGGACTAGAAGCATTTTTACTTTGTGCCTTACTATTCATATTCATAATCAAGATCCTGCACCTCCTCAGTTTTTGTATGATCTTTTGTTTAGTCCCTTCCCACATGTCCTTAGCTGTCAATAGAATCCTTATTAATCTATATACCCAAATAAGTCATCTTATTATGTTCCCATAAATATAGGTGTTGCTGAACCAATTCATGTCTGCATAGTTTACCACTATAGCCTTTATTTTATCTTCATTTATTTTATATCCTGAAAAGAAATTCACATGTATCTTTTATCAAGTATGAAATAATATCATCTTCAAATAAAGATAAGTTTTCTTGATTACCATATCAGTTATGTCATTGAATCTGTGAGTCTCTTATTTTCCTTCTCTTGATAATATATAAGCAAAATAAATATAAAAAAAAAGGACACCACTGCCTGGTTGCTTTTGCTGCTGTTTTTTTTTTTTTTTGATCCTGATCCTATATATATTAATATTAATAACTCTGTTTCTATCATAGAATGCAAATACTACCATTGTCCTACTCATAAAATCCCATCTGATGCTATTGAATGCCTTCTATTCATCAAGACACACCATCAATACTTCCCTCTGGATCATCTTTGTTTTATTAATGCTGTCAAATGTTTGCCTCCCCTCCTCAAAACCACATTGATCAATATCTATCAGTTTTTTTTCCTTTAGCTACTAGAGACATAGGCACTTTATAATCATGGCTTAAAATTGAAATAAGTCTCTATGAAAATGTGTCTGAAGGATTTTTACCCTCTTTCGCTACTACAGCCACCATAGCTTTCTTCCAAAATGCTGGTACTCTGATACCTTTCTAAAATATTGTTAAACAAAATTTTACAGATCTTTATCACTTTCTTCCCTTCCAACTTCCAAGCATCCACTGGAATACTATCTGCTCATACCTTAAGGGCATAATTGCAACACAATGCAGAAATGGTGAGGCCCGCAAGTGAAATTGGTTCCAAAGGTCTGAAATCACTAAATTTATAGCAAAGCTGGAAAATTAGATATGGACTCAGAACTGGAACATTTTTAATAATACTGGAACATATTTACAGTGGCTTGGCTACTGAGATGAAGCCTGTTAACAGTGTGCTAAAATAATATGAGGTTTATTAAACAGAAACTTGTGAAGTTGCTAGAAAATGTTCACTAAATAAAACACAGAATCATAGCTTTTACACTTATTAGTAGCTTAAGGTATGATTGTCACAAATATCAGCTTTGAGACTCATCTGTTGAATTGTGAATTGTCATTTAGAATTTTGTCCTGAAACATGGTTTTAAATTTGGCATGCCAAATCACCATTTATATTATAATTGCTTAGTGTCAGTTCTGTAGCTTCTGAAATAAGGGGACTGTAGATGGCTTGTTGAAACTTTGAACTCGGAATATTACAGTAAGTTCAAGGTATGGTGATTTGTTAAAATGTCCATTGAATACTACTGAGTCAAGATTCCTGATAGAAAAGCTAAACAGTGTTTGCCTCAGTTAATTGTGGGTGATGAATGTATGTGTGCAAGTATGCATGTACACATGCATATCAATGTGTGTAAATATTCATGTATGCATGCATGTTTTAGTTTGTCTGGGGGCAGGGCTAGTACTGGATCTTTCTTTTAATTTTCCCTTTGGTTCTCACCTCAACTGTCTGCTATCAGTCATGTCCCACTGCCCCTCTTTGATTATCCCTTTCACCTTCTCTGGCACCTATCTAATACATCTCTTCACACTGAGACATGGTATATGATGTGTTTGTGATGTTGCAGATGTGTATGTGTGAGTGTGTGTGTGTGTGTGTGTGTGTGTGTGTGTGTGTGTGTGTGTGTGTGTGTGTGTGTGTGTGTGTGTGTGTGTGTGTGTGTGTGTGTGTGTGTGTGTGTGTGTGTGTGTGTGTGTGTGTGTGTGTGTGTGTGTGTGTGTGTGTGTGTGTGTGTGTGTGTGTGTGCACACATGTGTGTGCATGTGTGTGTGTGTGTGCGTGCACACATGTGTGCGTATGTGTGCATGCACAGGTGTGGTCTGACTCAGCAGTGGAAGAACAGTAACTGATCATGTTTTATAGATAATAAAATAGGGCATCTGCCAGTTTTAACACATGCAGCAGCTGGAATGGCTGTTAGGCATTTAAAGTACCATTAAAAGAATAACTTAAAGATATAACATTTTTGTTTCATGGATGGGAAGAACTGGTGATTGCTTATGCCAATACTGCAGTTACTGTAATTACAATGAACTGGTTTGATTAATTTAAAAAGACACATATGGAATGGACAACCAAAAGTACCACTAACCTCAGGATGATACTGATGGATATCAGATATCTAATGGTATTTTAATTGTGCAAAGGGGGTGCCACAGCTTGAATCATTTTCTTTTATTAGACTGACTTACCATGTGCTTTTCTGTTTTTCCCATGCTTTCCTCCAAAATTTAATATTCTATTCTTCTTTTTCTTTCAGCTGCTCCAATTAAGGGTCGCCACAGTGGATCACCTGTTTCCATTTCTTCCTGTCCTCTGCATCTTGCTGTCACACCAACCACCTGCAGGTCCTCTCTCACCACATCCATAAACCTTATCTTAGGCCTTCCTCTTTTCCTCTTACCTGGCAGCTCCAGCCTTAGCATTATATAATACCTGCAACTTACTGTGTTAAGTAACTGCATGTCAAGGAGTGGTGACTGTACCACAGTTGTCTGAATGATCATCTTAGCACTGCATACTATATTTAACAGGCATCATAAGTTATCCACAGCAACATCAAGAAAAAAAGTAATACAATCATACTTAGCATGCTTTAATGAGTGCTTCTTTTACAGATTACAGTAAACATTAAAGAAAACCAAAGCAACTTTGCTATATTTTTCAGCAGTAAAATAAAATGTTTTTTGTCAGACACTTAAAAAGCCTATTCTTTTTTTATTTCAACTGTCAGCATTTGTCGTTGCATGCTCTAACAACATCCTTGACATTACTAATGTATGTGATTATCTTTGTTCAAGTGCAATTGAGGCTTATTTCTGCATTAGATAAATGTTAGCGTTTTTGTGATATATATCTGTGTATATAATATGATGGCAAAAAATTCCAAAATTACCGATGCATATGAAATTATTAAGAACAACTCAGAGAACAGCACAAGACTGTTAGCACTTCATTTATAATGACACATTTGTAGTAAAGTTACAAATGTCTTAACATAAACATTTAAATGAAGTACAGGGTTAAAACATGCAGCCCTTCCTAGAGTTTGACATTGGCAAGCACTTTCTTTCTGTCTTCTGTCTTATATTACAAATTAATTATTTACTGTGGAACCGAAGGAAAATTCGTTTCCACGTTTTTATACTTTAATTACTACTGTTATTCACGACACTGTATCTTAAAGTTATACAATATCAGACGGGTTTGTAGACTGCATTGATATTTTTTGCTAATGTTATTTGATAACTTGGGTTCAAAGTATATACTGTTATAATGCCTTTGCCTGCTAAGAAATACCATCCCTTTGTGTTCTACAGCAGACCTCTCAAATGTCCCTATTTTTGATGAGTGTTCCTGTTGTCAGGCCTGATTTACACCTGCATGTGAAGTGCCTAATTTTGGGGGTATTTCCCTATTTTCAGGATTGATTTATCCCTTCACATAATTTTTTGAATATCCTTCATCACATGTGTTTTTTAAAGCTGTTTAGTACACAGAAAACTGCACCACATGACAGACATACTATTGGCAACAATGATTTAAAGAAAAAGGACACCCACCTTAACATCTCTCTTTTTCTGAAGCAAAAATAAATGACCTGGTGTGGTACAATTTTGCAATACAGTTCAATAAAGTCTATAGATTTTACACTCTCTTTAAAAATGTGATTATATATTTCTACTGGAAATGGGAAGAGTTATGTGTTATTTGGTATTCAAAGTTTATACTAATTAGATGTCTTCCTATTGTCATTATCTGCACTTTGAGAGTAATATTATACAGCTACTTTTAGGACAGAAAATGATGTCTTTCACTTCATCATAATTTCAGAAATCTGCTCCTTTGCTGTTTATTTCTGTGGCTACCCTTTTTAGACATGACTATGCAGCATAGACAGTGATGCCTATATGATACCTTGTCTCAGATTACAATGTTTACTTGGATGAGACAATTATTTTGAAGAGGAAGTGATACAGAAAAAAATATCTAAACTTAGAATTCTCAGGTGACTGTACCTTGAGGTAAATGAAGTTACCCCATCACAACAGCTGATTGTAGCCATTTACATGGTATCAAACATTTCAGTGACCTTAAACTACAGTCAGAAAATATATTCACGCTCAGCAACAGTTTCACTTCTGAGCCCAAGATAAAGACAGTTTTAATGAAACTATGAAACTGCACAAGGACATGATTCCCACTGAGCCAGATTATACTTAAAAAAGTCACGCTCTTTAGACAAGAAATATAGTCTAAAAGAATGAGAGGAACTGAAAGATAGTGGACTAGACTAAGAAGTCGATAAAGGGTCTGGTAATAACTGTTTGCCACTTTCCAGTGCCTCTAACTTTGAAAATACTACACTTAAGAAAAAAAAGCACTTTAAAACTGGCTTAAGGAAAAACCCAAACACTTAAGAAATCATTTTGAATTAGAATAGCTCCAACACAGAGGATTATGATTGGGTCACCAATTGTAACTTGGTTATTATGTGTTCCAGATGTAGATGCCTAGAAATTCACCTCGAGAACACATACTTTTAAGTTATGATCGAAGATCTGATCATAATTCTTTGTAGTGCATGGAGATTTGTCTGCTGCATGTAGTACTGGGTAGAAAAGGACTGAATTAAAAAAAAGGGATATGTGCTGGCTTTGAAAGCTGGTAATGCAGTTGGGAACCTCTGTACAGCATTACATATTCCCTAGATAAGGGAATCAGCTAGTTCACAAATGCAGTTTTAGTGAATGCAGAGAACGGACAGAAACAGAGTTGAAATTAACCCATTTCATGTTCTGCTGCTGTTAATTTCACTGAGTATTAGTTAAATAACACCATGATTCAGCACTTCTGCAGAACTAGATGCGATGTTAACAGCGTAGGGGGTGCCTAACAATTGTTAAGCACTCTTCTAAGTGCTGTTAAGATCAGGTCTTGCACTGTAGTAGCACTGAACTAGGATGTCATTTAAGTGATACTTGAGCATAACAACAGTGCTCCATGCACTACATACATATTATAGTGCACACAGAGCAATGGATTTTGTTGTCATAGAGATGGTCTCATACTTTAGAATGAAATTACTGTACCTTTTGTACATGTAGTGGCACAGACAAAATGAGACTGTTGAAAGTATGTTCCTCTTTTCCAAAGGATGGTTATTTTATTTCCCACTCTGCTGTGGCTGACCAAGAGAAAAATTTTGTAATATCTGTAGTTTTTATTATTGCTGTCTGTCCATTTTGTATCCATTAGCACAAGTGATGTTCTATCTATTTCAGAATGTTACAAGGAACAGAAAAAAAATTAAGAGAAAACATAGAATATTTACTTTGTTATCTAACATTTTTAAACCATACTGATTCTCCAATATAGTTTTGTTTGCAGGAATGCAGTTGAGTTAAAATGAATAGGATTCCATGGAAAAAATAAAAGTTGTGTAAGGCCATTTACACAATCTTTGATGCAAAATTATCATGATGTACTTTCTGACAATGGGTGCAATTGCAATTTTTCTGCTCAGGTTAAATAAATTAAACAAAATAAACCATGAAATAGACTTGTTCTTCATTCAACAAATGAAGCATTATATGCTTATGAGACTCACAACTACCTCTTTAACTAGGCAAACCTAACTCCTGATCTACCTTCTGTTTTGTACAGCCAGTAGAACAAACTACCACTCTCCAAATTCTCATTCTGTATCTGTACTACATAGCCATGTAGACTTAGCAACCACACTCACCCCTCACAGTGGTCATATTTAAACTCCAAAGCCCTTGAAAGACATGCAGAGATGGAGAATATGACTTACTCATTGCCTCACAGGATATTGTCTCCTCACTGCAGTGGAAAGCTTTTGCTTGGATGTGTTTCCAAATGATACACCTTTCACCATCTTATGGGTTATCAAAGATACTCCCCTCTTCCATTTCCTCACTTAAATATTGTAGATGCACAGCTCCTGCTGGGAGTACTTGGTGTATATTCTCTTTGACTAAACAATCATTCTGCTATTCAGGGTCTTATTCAGTAGGTTGTGCAAATTACCTAGCATGATAGCAGATCATGTTGTTTAAAGAACATGTACCTGCTTATATCCCGTCTCATACATGCACTTCTTTGCATATGTTTCACAGTTGGAAGAAAATATATATCCTGACACAAGGAGGGAAATAAACCACTCAAAAGATGGCTTGGACTTTGTTAGTTAAATGAGATCATGACATAAAGGTGATCCACTATTAGTTCAGAGCAAGTTGTTCTCTGAAATATCGAAAAATTGACTCAAAGCATGCATCTGTCTAGAAACAGACAATACAGACCATCTGTATTTGTACAATGTTATAAAATGTGCACTAGTGTTCTGGAGTTCCTATAGCATGTACCTTATGTGCTAATTATAGTCACAGTAGCTTCATGTATAATATATTACCATATACCTCTGAGAATGCATGGAAAGCTTAGAAACCCCTTCATTCTTTACTTTTATTTTATTTTTATTGCAAGTTACTTTTCCTTCTTCCTTCCAGGTGGTTAGATTATGTTAACATCTGTGAAGTTTGTGTTTCATTGTTAAAGCTGTACCTCCCGGTACACAGTAATGACATACATTTCCTTACTGCAATGTCAGACTTCAATAAACATTTTAAAAATTAGCAAACTATTAATATAGTAATATAGCACTAAATACATTTTATTTTCTAATTTTCAACAGAGAATACTATTAAATTGTTACTCATGCCACACTATCGCCTATGTAAATATAAAATTGTGTGTCTTGTGACTAGACTTCTCACTTGTCTATTGCTTCACTGCAACTACAACCAAAATCTTCTGCTGGCCACCTGCTTCCATTCTGAACTCTGCCTACGTCATTTAGGAGCTGGTGAGCTGCTCTAACTGAATCATTGGAACAGCATAACATAAAATGTCTGTGTATTCATGACAGCAACTGAAAACTGCAGCAATTAACTGTAGTTAATACCCCCCCCCACACACCTAATGGTACTTTATAATGTTTTAGAAGAAAAAAAATTGTTGAAGATACTTGTAGTGATTATCTGTGCTCTGTCTGCATAATAATGTGATAGGCTCTCCTGTGTGTAAGCTTCTTTAACAGGACTAAGGTTTTTATCCTAACATGACCTTTTAGACTGTGCTCTCAAGGTCTCTGGTTACTATGGAAACCTCTTAATCAGTAAACTGCCATTGTTATGTATGACTGCTATAGACGCACTGCATTTTACATTTTATCTGTACTTCATGCAGAATGCAGAAAGAAAAGTTTGTAAGCACCAGAAGCCAGATTATGCACTGTTTTATTATTCCTGGTTTTCTTTTATTCTCAAATGGTGAATTTAGTAAAATCAGTAAATCATTAAAAATCTTTGTTCAAAACAATCTTGATTTGTTTAAAATATGTCCATATTTTATTACAAGCTGTAAATAAACAGACCACACTTCAGATCCTCTGCTAAACAAATACTAAAAGTACATCACATCCACCATTTTCCACTGTGGGTGCATACAGCGCAAAAAAAAAATTAATTTCTTTTTGTTAAATTACACTCAAATCTCATTTTCATTCATGAGGAAGAGTTTAGAAAATTACTTAGAAATGAAACTATTCAGATCTCAACAAAGAATATATAAAAATATTTACAAGATACCTAGTTCATTTCTAAAGAATCTGCACAGGGTTCTTTAGGAGTAGATTCATACATGAAAAATGTTCACCGTGAGATAAAATGTAATCCAGTGTACGTTCAAAATACGAAGTTTGCACAGTGTTTCAGCACAAGTATGTAATAGAACATGGTTGTGGTATACAAAGAATTCAGAGAAATATAAAGGGATTTGAGTTGCAGCAAGAAGAAGTGGAGGCTTGATACATAGGGAGATGTATAGTCAGTGAGAGATAAGAGAAAGATGGGGATTAGATGAGAGAACCTAGGAAAAGAAGTTAAAGTGGGGGTGAAAGAGAGCTTGTATATGCATGAAAACGAAGTTTAGAGATTTGAGAAAGCTTCGATGTGGTAATTAAATTAATGGTGTGGGGAAATATGAGGGAAGAAGTACCTAACCTAGACTTTGTTAATAATGCAATAAAGCAAACTTTGTCAATAAAGCATATGCATTTAAATTTTCTAATGATCTGTTCCACTGACAGGACTGCATAACTACCGAGACAGTTATTGCAGTACCTACGGTCTTTTTCCCACCATGTACAAATAATATCAATTCAGGATGGTGTCATGAAACTTACAGTATAATTAATAGGAGTGATTAAGAATATGCAGTGTTATATGAATGGAGATGAATATGAATTGCTAAGCTTTTTAATTTTTTATTGTAATACTTGCATATGAGTGGTGGTGCTGCGGTAGTATTGTTGCCTCACAGTAAGATGTTGTCCTGTTCGATTCTCAGCTAAAGTGTCTTCTGTGTGGAGACATGCGTGAATGGGCGTACCTTTGTTGAAGGTTGTGCACCAGGGCTGGCAACTTGGCATGCAAAAATCTACTGCCAATCATTAGTGGACCGGAGTTCCGCTGTGGTGACCCCTAACCGGCAAAAGCCAAAAGACACAACAACAACTTGCATATGAGTATATATGTGTATATATATATATATATATATATATATATATATATATATATATATATATATATTTTATTATAGGAAACTGCAGAGAGACAAAGAGACAATGAAAGAGAGAGAGATTAATTTTAATGTATATGAAGTTTAGTATAGCATGTAGAATTACTAGGGGAGAGATGAATGGAAAAGAAATAGTATGAAAAGTTTTCCTACTGGAGTCATGTGTAAAATTTACCTGGCAGAGTACAGGTCCTCTTAAAGATGCTTTTCTGTATGACATAACATTATATTACATGTGACATTTGCAAATCTCCTAAGGCAGTGGGCATCTAATGATAATGTAGCTATATTCTTGGCTTGTAAAGCTTCCCAAACAGTTTATAAATACATATGAGCTTTGCGTTATTAATTTAGGAGGATGATCTAGGAAAGTAGCTCAAAACATTTGAGATTTTCTATGACCATAACATTACTTACTGCGATTCTTTTGTGCTGTATATAAATAGTTATTAAGGTAAATTAGAAAAAGTAGAAAATAAAATACAACTCAGCAAATGAAGGACCAACACATTTTAATTAACTTATTAGTAACATGCACCTGACAAATATGAGCCAGTTATCAGATAACATGACAACATGTTGATAATCCACTTAAATAATGCAATAACACATTGAGAGGCTAACACTCTAGGAAACATACTTGCTTAGATTAATGGCCCACAGACTCTCTGAATTCTGAAAAAAGTAAAGTATAACAGTAAAGGATCATAAGATCATAGGAGGTTACTAGGCTAATGGCCCTGGGGCCCTTATAAGCCTAGCCAAGAGTTTATCCTCAAAAATAAACCTCAGTCAGCACTTGTCACCCCTGTCATTGAGGGACACAGGTGGAACCCCTGGGACAAATTTGTGGTTTCCCATCCACTTATCAAGGTAGCGCTTGAAGAGAATCAGCAAGGTACTCTGTTTGACATGTATGGGAAGTCTATTCCAGAGATGGGCAGGCTCTGGGAGTCAAACCTGTCTCTTCAGCATGTTTTGTTGATGTTGCATATTAGAGTCAGGCCTTTCAAGCAGGTAATGCTTCAGGAGATAGACTTACAGATATGGAACATCTCTAGTAGGGCAGGGTCCGAGATTGCCTTGTAGGTGAGGCACAGATCACCTCTGAGCAATCTGTATGATACCGAGTAGAGTGATAGTGATTTGAGCCTGTCCACATAGGACAGGTGTTGAAGGCCATGGATACTCTTTGTGAGGTATTTCTGTGGCCTTTCTATTTGGTGCAGATGTTTGGAGAGGTACATACCACACGGGCGTTATACTCAATTATTGGTCTAATGAGGGAGGAGTATAGAGAGGTAATAACCTCTTTTTTTCCGGATGCAATCCCTTTACTTATGAGATGAACCAAGTAAAAGGCTTTTCTGACCCCTGCTGCTACATGATAGTTGAATGTGGGATAGTTATCAACCTGAGTACCACGATCTCTCACCACAGGTTGTGTGTTTAGGGGGTTTCTGTTGATGTGGTAATCAGTAGGGACCATGTTTCTGCTGAATGGTATGATGATACATGTTTTTGCATTTAGCTTGAGGCCATGACTTTGGCACCAGTAATTAGTTGCTGTGAGACCCTCTTGCAGTATGTTAACATCATTTGGGGAGTCAATGACAGCATCCAACTTACAGTCATCCACAAACTTGGTCAGCCATAGGCCTTTTGTCTTTGCCTGGATAAAGTAGATGCCAAACAGTAGGGGTCCTAGGACAGATCTCTGGGAAACTCCACTAGTGACCGGTCTGCTATTGGAGGTGGAGGTGCCTATTTTGACCTTGAGGGTCCTGTCAGTGAGCCAATTGGCCACCCACCTGATGAGACAGGGATTTACACCAAGTTGTGTTAGCTTTGTGATGATGCCTGAGTGGGGGATTATGTCAAAGGCCTTGGCCAAGTCAAGGTAAGCTGTATGTACTGACTTTCCCTCATCCAGGGCCTTGGTAACAGTCTCAAAGAAGTCAACCAGGTTCAACAGGTAAGATCTGCCCTTGGAATCCGGACTGGGTGGGGTCAAGTTCTTGGAGATTGCATATGTCCTTGTTTATGGGATTCATAATAATATGCTCCATGGCTTTACAGATCAGACTTGTCAAGCTAATGGGGCAATAGTTACCAGGGTCATTAGTGGCACCCCCTTTGTGCAAGGTAATGACAATGGCAGTTCTCCACTCTGCTGGAATGAAGCCTGTAGTTAGGTTTTGGTTGAATAGGATGCTCAATGACAAAGCCAGTTCTTGCTGGAAATGGTGCAGAATACAACCTGAGATACTATCAGGTCCCATGGAAGCTGTGTTCTTTGCCTTGGATAGGGCCTTTAACACTTGATCTACAGAGATGTGAGGTGCAGGACAAGTATCAGTGATGTTGAAAGGGCCTTTGGGGGGAACAGGGGGGGTGAAGGTTGTGCTGAACCTATCTGCTAGCAGGTTGGCTAAGTCAACAGGATCGGTGTAAGTGATACTGTTAAGTACTAATTCTGAACAAACCTGGGCTTTGCCATGGAGGTTCCTGACATAATTGAAGAAGGCTTTGTGGTTTCCCTTTGTTTCGGAGGCTAGTTTCGATTCATAATTGGCTTTGGAGGTTTCCACTAGTGATCTAATTTGTTTGTTGAGGATAAGGAGGTAGTTTTTTCCAGTTTGGAATTTGTTCCTTTTTACCCTTGGACAACAGTGTCTTCCTTTTGTTGTAAAGCCTATTGATAGAGAATGTCCGCAAAACAGTTATGTGTTTCCTTGAGGCGCAGGTTTTAGTTCTGTTGGATATGGCTGAGTCCATGCAGTTGTACAGCTGTTTGTATACTGCATTGCCATACTGTTCAGCATAGTTGTCTGCATTCTCTGAGGGGGTGGTAGTGTGAAGCTACAGATACCCTCCTTTAGGAGGTTGTAGTCAGCTTTTGAGAATTTTTGTAGCTTGATTATGGCTGGGAGATTTGGGTGGGATAGAAACTTCGAACGAGACAGTCCGATGATCTGATCTCACCAGGGAAGAACATACTATGGAAGTGGTGCAGTGCTCACCCATGTTGGTGAGAACCAAGTCCAGAATTTTATCTCCCCTTGTGGGAATGAGATGAACTAGTCTACTGCATTAGAATTGGTGAAGTCAAGGAATCACTGAGTGAGTGCATTAGTGCAGGAATAATTCACCCAGTTTATGGTGGGGTAGTTGAAGTCACCAAAGATCAAAGTATTAGGGGGTACCTTCATGAAGTCAAGTAGATCCAGGTAAGAGGAGTAGGCGTCCTGAGTCATGAAGGGGGGTTTATAGCTGGCTATAACTTGGATGGGTGTCTTGCCAACTGTCAGTTGCACCTAAAGTAGTTCCAGTGCATCATGCTGGAAGACCAGCCTGGTGGTGTGCCTGTCCTCAATGAAGATAGAGACTCCACCACCCTTAGTCTTCCTGACCTCATTTGGGGTCAGAATGTGTGGAATGAGGTAAATCCTGGTAAGGCAGGGGTGCTGTCTGCAGCCCTGAACCAGGTTTCTCTGACTGCACAGACACTGGCATCTTCCAGTGCAAGGAGATCTTCCAATGAGTGAATTTTCAGGTTAAGGCTCCTAGCGCTTAACAGCATGACCTTTACTTTTTGACAGATCTTTTATGTTGGAAAATTTGTCTTTGGGATAATGCCTAAAAAGGCTCAGTGGGAGAGGTGACAGCCTTGACCAGGATCCAGAATCCCAGTGGTGACAGGTGGAGGTCATCTCTGGCAAAGCAATGAGGCCTGTCAACCATGTCATCCCAGGGAGACAGATACTGGATTCCCTTGGAATGAAACCAGAAACTAAGGCAATTGTTGAAGTCAATTATTTTTTGTTGGTATTGTGGTAACAGTCTTGGTGAAGGTAGGATGCTGCTTAGGGCTAGGGTCATGCCTGCCTGGGACACATACTCTTAGAGCTCAATCATGTCTCGAGTCATATAGTCCAGGGAGGTATGTCTGAAGTCATTCACACCAACATGGGTAATGACAGAGTCATAGTTGTATTTGTTGCAGAGAGACTTAAGTGCATGCGTGATGTGGCAGATTCTGACACCAGACAGACAACAGACCGTGACTTTCTCCTTGTTGAGCCTGGTGAGAGGGACATCAGTGTGTCTCACAATTGATTCATCAATGACTAATATGTTTGGTTTATTGTTATGCCTTATGTGCTGTGATGGTTTATTGTTTTGCCTTATGGCCTGTGTTTATGAGACACTGGTGTGTTGTCTGCTATGTGTAATGTGTTTGATGTTATGTGTGGAATGTTTGTGAGTGTGTTTTGGAAGTCTCTGCTGTTTAGGTAAGTTTTTATGGAGGACCTCTGCAAACGTAGGTGTGTGTTGTGCTTGGCTATGTGATGTAAGTGGTGTGGTGTTTGTGCTGGCAATCTCCTCTTTGACAGGAGTACTGAATGTGGCATGAGAGAGCATGGATTCCAGGTTACTGATGTACATGCATTTATTGCAAGTAGTAGAATTATGTGCTAGGAGAAGAGGGCTCTTCAGTAAACAAGAGGCAGTTGCTACACTGTCTCAGTATGCCCATGTCAACCAGGCTGGCAGGAGAAACTTATGGGAATTGTCCAGCCATAGTGTTTGGAATACTTTGGTGGACTTATGGAGAGAGGGTTTTGATAAGGTTTGTTCACAAGAGTGTAGACAACAAAAACCTTAAATGTAAAGTAACCTGCCTGAAGCACAAGTGTTAAAACCAAAACTAGGATGCTTAGAATAACAGATAAATTTAATCAAGCTACTAACAAACAGTAATAAATGCAGCAAAATAAAAGCACTAGAACACTTGAGAGCACACAACAATAATAGGGTGATAAAGTAGGAAGAACACAACTGCAGTAAAGACAGCTGAATAAACTATACATTTTTTATTTTATGTATTTATTTTGAGTGGAGAGGGAGGAAAAAGAAGATAGCTCAAGATTAAGAAGCTAAGGGGGTTGGGCTTCCCAAATACTCTCCCTGTACTCAATAGACTGAGCTGATGAGATGGGACAGGGAGGAGTGTCCAAAATCAAAAAAGCAAGGGGGTAGTCCTTCCCAAATGACCTCACTGTACACAGTTGAGTGAGCAATGAGATGAGAATGGTTATTTGAGCAATGTTGTTAATGAGTACTGAAAAGATTTTATAAAAAATAGAATATTAACAGTTCCTGTCAGTCTGTAATTGACAGCTGATTTTAGAGAGTACATGTAGGGTCTGAATCTGATAAGGGCTCTGTCTTCGGCATACATTTTTTTTTGCATGTGTTAACTGAGTAAGTGAGCTGTTCTAACCCTTTTCAGTCACATTCAAGAAATACATAGTATTTAAGGCACATATAGCAGTGCAATAGGACGCTCATGAAAATGCAGTTAAGATAAATGACAATTCAGGTATTGCTTAACAACAGAATCCAGCAAATAAGTATTGAGTACACTGTATATGATGCTCTAGCTCTGTAATGATGGCAGTTGATATGCTTGGTATACACAAGAAGAGATTACATGAAGAGTACAACTGGCAATTTTAAGATGCATAAGTAATTATAGCAGTCCAAAATAATAAGTGATTAACAGATTAAAAGAAGAATTGACCAAAGCAGTAAAATGTGAGTAACTGAACAGAGTACACTTTGTGGAATGATTGAATTTAAATGATCCTTGAAATAAAAATAAATGACATTTCTTAAAAATGCAAACTTACTACAACACTTTTCAGTTTGTTTCATAATTGCTAATTTCCTTTTAGCTAATATTTCTAGCTTACAAAAAGTGATGTTTAATGAAAAATATGTTAGCCATTTAGATCATGTAATTTACATTAAAGATATTCCCCTAGATTTAATAAAAGGCATAGTGTAGAGCCCACACAGAATGTTACTGTATTCATGTACATGGTTCCCCTTCAGCAGTGCGCCATGCATATTAATTATGGCCCGTTGCCAAGGGAGTGCCATGATACATGGCTATTGAATCAGTGTAGGGAGTGTGCTGCTAACTGTGTCCGCAGATGAGTAAAACACTTCCTGCTCTGTCCAATTGTATTATAGCAATGTAGTTTTTTTTTTTTTTTTTTAAACATGTTTGTGTGGCGCAGAGTACAGCAGTGCTAAGCGGTGCCAAAACACCTGCCAGACATCTAAAAATAGAAACCGGATATATTTAGTCTGTAAAGGTCAAGTTTAAATGTAGTTGAGAGGGTTTGCGTGGCATGCTGTGGTGCTCAGCATTGCTTAAAGGTAGCTCAGAGGTATATATAAAGGTATAGTAAACTTCATATACCCACAAAGCTAAATGGGTAGAGTTTCGGCCTCATGTGCAGTAGGTGCAGGGTTTGAATACATGGAAGAGCAAGTTAGCATTTTTGTTTGAAATGGAAATTATGCAAATTATTTTTAAATATTGGCCTGCTGCACTTAGCTAAGTTCTGAGAAGATCTGCTAAGCCCAGTTAAGCACCGCATAAACACAGTAATGGCTGAAATTGTTCATGCACTGCTTGGCTCTGTTTAGCTGGTTTGCGCACTGCTAAGCACTGCTAAGGATATGGGTTTTAGCACTACTAAGCTCAGCTGCGCTGGTTTGCATGCTGCTAAGTGACATGCTGCATTTTTAAATATTGCTCACTGGTGTGTGAGGGTGGGAAAACAGGCTATATTAGGACCAGTAGGTGGGAATAAACATAATCTGTTGTAGTTCTGTCCTAAAGGATACAAAGGCAGGCATTGAAGAGAGTTCATGCTTTCAGGTGCAGTGGTGAGGCATTCAGGATTCCAGGGTAATGGTCCGACTCCTTGTCAAAAACCATGAGGACCGGCTGATGCAGGGAGGTTACCAGGATTCAGAGTTCAAGAAAGAGGCCTGGGACTGGCTGGCAAGGGACCTCACCAGTGCAACAGGTATTCCCTGCACAGGTGAGCAGTGTTGTCACCAGCATGATGACCTGAAAAGATGGAAGGGGGCTTTCTTGGACACATGGGTCCAACAATTCTGGGCTGGGAATGTCCCACATATATGTAAGTACCATTACCTGTGTTTCACCAATATCTAATCTTGAATGTCTGCTAAACTGGTATGCATAATGGTGTGCTTCTCTCCCAGCAGCTGCAGATGACAGGGCTTGCAACATCGAGACGCATGTCAGGCATTTGGTCAGGTTGCATGTGAGTGTGGTGAGTACAGATGTATTTTGCTATCTGTAGTCAAATAAGCAAGACAGAGTAAAGCATTAACTCTGATTAGATATATACAGTAAACAATGTATTGCAATGAATGTGGATTTAGACCTGTACTGTAAGAAGTGCATACTGCCAACTTTAGTGCCATAAGCAGGGAAGACAAAAGCATTCACTGTAATAAAGTATATACAGTAAAAGTTTGTACTGCAATAACTGTGGAATTACAGCTGTGTTGCAACACCTGCATAATGATAACTGTTGTGCAATAAACATATGAAATTATACCAGTAACTGATTGAAGGTTTCTCTAATAAAGTCTGTTGTGCAATGACTATGGACGTATTGCTGTTTTGCAAGATATCAATCATTAAAACTGTTCTGCAATAAAAACACAAAATAGTATCACTACCTGCATGAATGTATATCTACTAAAGTCTGTTGTGCAATAAGTGTAGGTTTAGAGTTGTTTTGTAAGAAATGACATATGACAACTGGTCTGCAATGACACATGGACCAATAGCAATAACACCAAGGTAAATTGTGTACAGCAGGATTGTCTTGTTTTCACCATTGCATGTCAGCTACAAGCATTCAGGCTGCGAGGTATGGTGCTGCAGTTAGTTATAACAGTGTACTAATCGTACACTGCAAATATTAACCCATAATCGGATATTGTTTGTTGACTTCGCAGATATTTTAACACACTAACAATGTATTGTGTACACCTGAATTCTGTGTAGTAATGTATACTTTACCTAGGATCTCTGTCATGCTTGAATGTCATGCATGTGTGTTCAGCTGTCACTGCAGTCAAGTATAAAACTGCATCAGTATTAGCAGGTCATATTTTGGTGCCAGGTGAGCGCTAGGCAAATATCAGTCAGTCAAAATCAGCAGTGACTTAGTAGCTCAGTTTGGTAAATGCTGTGTATGAAGTACATTTTGCCACATACAGACTGGGATTCGAATCCAGTGCTGTATAGATCTAAATATTACAGTATCAATCACGTAATGTTTACAGATATTCTCTCCACAGGAACTACAGGTAAATGGGTGAGGTATTCCATATTATGAGTACATTATTGTGTGTTTACATGTCACATACTGTTACAATCATTACCAGGAATGTGAAAATACTGCATAAAATAGAGTAAAAAAGTGTAATAATAATAATAAAATAAAATAAAATAAAATAAATAAAATGTGTAAGCTTTGGCATGGTTGCATGCCTGGAGTATGTGTTAAAGGTTGCTGCAGTCAATTAATACATTTGATGAAGATGTTCTCTGAAGCCACTGCTATTGGGTTCTATCCCCATGGCTGCCAAGCAAGGGATGGTAGTTGTTTACTGTCTGTACTGTACACATACATGTCTCTCAAGTGTCACTCTGTCATGGAATGTAATTACTGTTGTGTAATCCCTCTGTCACAGATGTATCATCAACATGATTATGTAAATATTAAAGTAACACTACATCAGCCCACAGTACACCTTGATAGTTATATAGGTACACCTGATGTGCAAGTGCTCTGTGTAGTTGTGTACCTGCAGTTATTACTACTTGGCCCATACTGTCCCATGCAGCTAGCTTGAGAGGTGTGTATGGGCTACAGCAGCTCTAGGGGATTTTTACACATAAATAAAGGACAGACCTGTAGAGTAGATAGCAGTACTTTTGTCAAATATATAGCCTTCAATGGTATTAATGAACTGTATTTCTCTCTCTCTCCACCCCTTATCTTCAAAATCTAATCTAAGGTTGATTTACTATATATTCTGGTTCGAAAAAAAAGTAGTCTTAAGCCAAAAAAATATAAAAAAAAAAAAAATTTGCTCCATATTATTGTTGTTGATATTTTTTTTGTGATCACTACTAATTAAGTTTTTATAAATGTGTTTTTATTGCCAACAATCTGAAATTTTCCCACGATGTCTGGGCTGGGTTCAACCAATTTGTGGCTATATATAATTTCATTAACAGGCAAATATTCATAATCCAATTGTTAAATTTGGGTTCCTTGGAATTATAAACGGTTGGAAATATATATTTATATTTTAGTAAATTTAAAAAAAAAGAGTTTGAGAATTGTACATTACCTTGTGAGTGTGCTCCCATTAGCTTATATTTACTCATTGTCAAATTATTTAAAAGGGCATGCTTTTAGCGTTGACTCACTTCATTTATATGCTTATGCGTTAAGAGCATCATTTGGGTGTCCATTTTCTATTAGTACAATATGTTTAAATCATCTGCAGCAGCCATCCTAACCTTTATTCCATACAAGTTACAGAGAATAAAAAAATTTTTTTTGCTTAAGTGTAAAATAAAAGCTCCAAGTAAAGATTAAATAAGATGGGAGATACTATATTAAAATAGTAATGTATCAAATAAATAATTCAAATTAACTAAATTCAGGTTATATACCAATTATACCCTTAGTATCCATATTACTACTGTTTACTAGTTGTTAAAGTTTTTGAATGGTCTGAACAGGAGTCTGACTGTCTGATTAGAAACACTAGGTCAGCTGCTGATCAACACCTCTGAAATTAAGAAAAAGTCAATTCGACCACCACATTTTATGGCAGGTTGAATAATAAGTAAAATTCTCTGCTTTCCGCTATGAAATGCTGATTAACATTAGGGGCATATACACACATATTAGTACCTATAGTTTATCATAACGCTTGGATGTGAGAAGGACCAAACACCATCTACACTATTTGTGTTTCCTTCCGCCATCACAATCTTCTAACCCATTTCTTATCCTTCACTGACTCCAATTTGTTGTTCTATACAGTATTATTATTAGTTGACATAAGAAGCACAGTTATTTAACATTTTAACACATCCTGTATCTACTGAATAAAATGATCTAACTACTTTAATCTGCTTTGTTCTTCCATGTTCTTTTATTTATATATGCACATTGTTTAAATCTGATCCAACTAACCATTTTACATCATTTATCAGTTGTGCTTACAGAGCATCCATCCACAAAAAAAATTAAATTATTATATTAGGATATTTCATTTTGAAATCTGATATTTTGAAAATCAGGAAACTTACAATATGGAGCCAGCATTTGTCTATTTTGCCTTATTTGTTGGGTAAATCCTGTGCTATAGATATTTTATTATTATTTTGCCACATTATAGATCCAGATTTTAAAACAGTACTTTGCTACTTTGCTCTTGCCTTGGTAGTTCAATATTTTAACATAAACAGGTCTGGGTATATTTGATTTGTTCAGAGTCAACCTGACAATCAGATCCAATCCTGCTATTACCAAGTATTTTTTTTTTTTTTTTCTTTTTCAGACCAAAAAGTGACTTCTGGTCAATTAGTAATAACTGCCAATTAGTTTGTTTACTTCTACTAAGTATAACTCAGGTTGATTTTTTTCTCAGGTATTTGAAGAGCTGAAGTACTGCAGTGCTTATAGAACGGCAGCCATCTTTGTTCTGAAACATTTATTATTCTTATGCATTGGTTAAGGTTTACTTTTAACATATATTGTTCCATAAACTTTATTTTGGGGTGTGTGTTTTATTATTGTTATGAATTACAATGGTTGCATATTAACATATCTTGTTGAATTACCTATTCTGTTGGCCATATGCAGTAATTGTTACTTGCTTGCTGTTAATATACTGACTGTTCTGTTATTTATATTTGTGGTTCACATAATATACATTGAAATGTAATGGAGCTATTTCCAATGTTCTGGCATGCTGTTAATACTAACAATGGTTTTGTTCATAGCTAAACTAAATGTATTGTTTCGACTCCATAACCACAGCATGTCAGGGTAGGCAGATTCCTACTGATCTGCTTACTCTACCTCAGCTGGCCATGGTACCGGGTTACAGCAGGCCTGGGACCCAAGCCGGTAGTGCTACATCTGCTGACCCTGCACCACCTTTGGGTAGAACCACCTCAGGGGACAGGGCCTGTCCCCCCTGGGAGCGGTGGCGGATGGAGGGTAGTCACCCAGGATCTACTACAGGCCATGATGTGCAGGATTGTTCATAGGAGATATGAATGTCACCTGCACTGGATTGAGGACAGATTCAACAACCTGGTGGGGCCAAGTGGCCCTGGTGCCCAGACTCCAGCACAGCTAACTTTGGGGCAGTGAAGGAGCAGTGTGGACTGCCCATGGGTGGGAACCTCATTTACGCTGCTGACCTCTGGAGCACATGCACTTTGGATTCCACAATACCCTCCCCATCCAAGGTGTTTACCCTCCTCCATACCCTCAAACTCTTAGAGGAAGAAATCTGGACAAAGCCATAAGTAAAAGTGGGAAAAAGGCCCAAAAATAGGGATACATTTTAAATATTGTTTTTACAAACTTAGAAAGCTGATAGAATAACAGGTTTTGCATTAGCATGAATTTTCTGAAGGATATGAAGTCTGAAACATAAATGTCTGTCTTTATTTTCTGACTTTAGTCTATAATGATTTACCTGTAATTTGCCATAAAACCACAATTTTATGAAAAACAGACCAAAAATATGAGGCCAAAATCTGGACATTCTGTGAAAATCTGTACAGTTGAGAGGTGTGCCCCCCTAATGTGTCACACACAGCCCCTGGCTGCTGTGTTGTCTGCCTTGTCTGTCTGCAATTGCATCCTCACCTACCCAGCTTACCTCCCAAATGTATCTATATCCCTTCCCCAACATTCCACTCTCTCCTTATAAAAACAAACAAACAAAAAAAACTGGGCACGTGTCCCACAAAAAAAATATTGCCCCATACATAGCTCTCCATTTTGCACATGTGTCCACTGGACAGAACTAATTTGGTCCAGTTGGCTTGACAACACATTTATGTTGCCCTCACCCCTCTCTCTGGAGTCTGAGAGTCCAAATTTATCCACAAAATCTGTCAAACTGCACAGCTGTTGCTGTACAAGAAATGGAAATCTATGGACCTTCCCTACACCTGTCCTGCATATCCCTATCTAGATTTCACTATGTTTTCCCCCTGTTGGCCCTATTTCATCAATGTCCTATCATCCCCTTTTTCTTTTCTTTTAAAATTTTTAGCACGGGTTTGTGTGGAGCTAAGCAGAATGCTGTGAGGTGTTGCGTCGTGCAAATCCGCTTAAATGAGCTTTAAAGTGCCTTAATGATCTTATGTGTTTCTCATATCTGTAAAATCATCTCCCCTGCCATGTTTCAAACCAAGACCCCTGTCAACTACAGTCTACTGCACTAACCCACTAGGCCATACAGATGTTAAGTAAAGCAGGTGTTTCCAGCAATACATGCTGATTGCCACTGACAGACTGAAATCAAAGCTAATATGACAAATGGGAGTGTACCTGGGATTCTGATGCAGAAATACACCAGTAGACAGCCAAATAAATAATGGCAGTGTGTGAGGCCTGGGATAGCAGGTGAATGTTCCCTTTTACATGCAACATCTGCAAACTCACCTGTTAAGGCATCAGTGACAGAGTACATATGTTCAGATGGGTCCCTGTTGCAGAACAACTGTCTTTGAAAGCCATGCACATACTGATGGATGCAGACATGTGTCACAGCCTGTATGTCAGCACATATATCTGGCAACTACACCAGATGCAGCACTGACTCAGTAGCTCAGTCTGTTAAATGCCTTGCATACAAAACATTTTGCTACACACAGTTCATGGTTCAAATCCAGTGTGCTGCACTTCAATCACATTGTTGCAAACACAGGAAGTAATGACTGAGTCATGCAATTTTAATCCCCATATGTTACTGCTACTGCATTATCAGCTGCCCAGTTTTGCAAGTCACAGGCCTGCAGGTAGGGGCACACTGCACGTATTCATATAGCCTACCTATATCTCATCTACTACTCTGCTATTGGCACTGTTACATAACAGATGTACCTTAAGCACATGCCTCACAATTGGACTGTAATGGGTATGCTTACCCTGGCTCTGCTGTAATGACAGGGCTGACACAGCTGCCACAGTTACACATTACAGCTTGCAGGCCTCCAAAGTGTTCACACTCCCCCACCCATTGTGTCCTAGGCTGACCATACCTCCCAATCTCCTATGACAAAGAATCCGGACACAACCATACATAAGGGGGGAAAAGGCCCAGAGATAGGTAAATGTTTCACAATCTACCTATTTGCATATCACCTGGGTAGTCTGCACGTACAACTGTAGATGGTGGCGGATATCAATTATACTTATGTAGAGGAGGGGAATTTAGGGCCAGCAGCTAGTCACAGGGCTACAAAATGCATAACCAATGCACAGGGGTAGGCCACATGGGCATGTCTCTAGTGCTGTCAGGAGACATATTTACATACACAAGTTGGATGCTATGAGAATAGAACTATAACTCACAATATTTATCACATGCGCAGTGCAGTTTATGTGAAAATGCACTGTCAGCCAGTGCTCTTAAGGTGGATGACATCAGCAGCCCTTGTAACAGAGGCCAGTGTTGAGGCCAGCAGCTAGTCAGTGGAAATAAAATGCATAACCATTACACAGAGATAGCCCATTCAGGCCTGTCTGAAGTGCTGCATGGGGATATATTCTCAAATACAGGGTTGGATAATGTGAGATTAGAACTCCTCCTACCTATTTAGTTGTACACACTATAGCTTGCAGTACTTATCACATGCGCCACAGAGTTTGTCTGTTGTTAGGTAGTCAGCTAGTGCTCTTAAGGTGGATGATATCCACATGCCTTGTAGAAGAATGAATTTAGAGGCCAGCAGCCAGTCACAGGGCCATAAAATGCATACCATTGCATGGGGACAGCCCATATGGGCATGTCCATAGTGTTGTGAGGGGATATATTGATACACACACACACATACACAAAGACACACACACACACACACACACACACACACACACACACACACACACACAATTGGAAGATGTGAAATTAGAACTACTATCTGTGTAGTATTACACACTACAGCTCACAGTACCTATTGCATTTGCCACAGGGTATGTCTGTTGCATATGTTGATGCAGGCAAAGTACTTGTGGAGTATGCAAAGCGACCTTATGTTAGACAGCATGTGTGGCCTGCAGAGTGATACTACTTGGTACTGTTATTGTATCTACTGTCCTAGGGGTGGGATACCTGGTAATATCCCTGCTATGTCTGTACTTACCAGTCTGGCCATATGTGGCTGTTTGCAGTTTGATAGGCAGACATTTGGCCAGGGACAATATGGGCTATCCAAAGAATGTGTAGCACCCATTGTTCATTACACCACCTGCATACCTATGTCTGTCTGCATGGTTACAGCCCTCAGGCTCAGTAGTCTGTGTGTGAGTGGATTATGTACTGTTGCGGCACTGTTCTGGTGCCATTGGACAGTTGTTGTGATGTGTATGTGCAGATAAACCCAGCATTCAGGGGTATGTGGGAACATTCATACATCCCTGCCCATATCTATATCAACATGTATAACAGAGTTGTCTCCTTAAATGTAGTTGCATGTGGCAGTAATGTAAATGCGTTCTGTAGAAGTATGTAGGGAGTGTATCTATTACTGTGCTTTATATAGCTATATATACATCTTATTATCATATATATATATATATATATATATATATATATATATATATATATATATGTATGTGTGTGTGTGTGTGTGTGTGTGTGTGTGTGAAACATACTGATAGAGACCGTAATCGAGCATGAAGGGGATAGGAAGAGACAGATATGTATACATAACTGTATGTCTGTACAGACATACAGTTATGTATGTCTGTACAGACATATTTCCACATAGCAAGTCTTTAGGCGGTAGAGACAACAGAACTTGGACTTAAGTTAGCTAAGTGTAGGAGCATGCCCAGTGTTATAGACAGTACTTTCAAGGTGACTCCAGACCAGATCTACCTGTACTCCAGTCCTGGATTATTGTGTGCTGCAGGCCATTGGCTGATGCACCTGTTACCACAGTACTGCAGTTGCCTGATATTATCCAAAGTGTTCTCCGGCTGTTTGCTGACCTTAATATGTGACTCAAACTTCAGAACTGTAGAGAACTTCACAGACTGGCCAGACTCTTGCCACATATTTTTGGCCAGTTTCACATAACATTGTTGTTTTCTGGCAAATTAGTGACAAATCAGTCAAGACTGAAGTTACTTAATAATGACAGATATTTGAGTTTCAGACTCAATGCACAGCAGGAGAATCATGTGAATGCAGGACCTGTTTTTCTATCCACATTCTACATTTGTAGGAGCAAATATTTGAAACATGTCCCAAGTTGTGGGCCTTGGTCCCACTTTTATTCACTTTATTTGGCCAGGTTTCCTGCTGTAAGAGGTTGAGAGGTATGATGTGCCTGGGGTACATGGTGAAACACCACACACAGGGTGCCTGTCTGCATACCTCTCCTTGTTCATGTTTTTGCAGAATGTCCAGCATTTCACCCTTATCTCTGCTGTGTTCCTCATACATTTGTAGTTTCTTGATGCTATACTGTAGATCGGTTGCTGACTTGTACCTACTGACACATTTAATTGATGGCCTTTACATCCTGCAACTAATCTGACCTGTTGTAGCCTGCTGTTACACTAGCCACCTGCTGGTTTACTCAGAGCGTGTATAATGTCTGTCTGTAGGTATGGCTCTTTGTGCCCCCATTCACTTTGTCTTTTTCCAGCTTTCTTGCAGTAACAGATAGAGGGGTTATGACAGTCTGTGGGACTACCACCATATGAGTACCTCACATGCAAAAGATGTTGCATGCTACCAGATTCTAACCATCAGCACCATCACACATGCTACTGTCCCTGGACCACTAAGCCACATCAGCCACCAGACAGAGAGGTTTCCTCCCTCACACTATCAACAAAATAGAGGAATTGTCTGGTCTGCTGGTATATCATTGCAGACTTACTGTTACAGCAGTTGTATGGTAACACTGATGTGTTTGGGGTGGGGGACGACCAGCCTATGCTCTGTTGGCAGAGACAGCCACACAACTGTCCTGTGACCCTCACAGTTTGGCATCACCCTAGACTTCTGTCATGGAGTTTCCAGCCATTTGGTCTAGTGGCTATTATGAGGCACATACTAGTGAACAAAGTACCTGTTGTCCCAAGTGGCTGTTAGATCTGTACAAGTAGCTAAGTATCCCACTATAGATCTTTGCAAGTAGCCCAGTAGCACACTATATATATCCCTCTATATTCCCTTGCATACATGCGGCAGGCCCATACATATACTACCATTTCATAGTACCCCTTACAAGTGGTGTACAGGAGAGTGACTTACCTTGCGAATGCAGCAGTTGACAGACCTGTAGTTTAGGAATGACTCTGTCTGATGCAGGCAGTCCACAGCCAATACATAGTGAGGTACAGGTTGTCTGGCCTGGCTGGCATCATTTTACATTGCTGATCCTGCTGCAGCTGTTTTTGCAGGATCATATTGTGTAGCATGGCACATACTGTGAACATCTGTGCACATGTGGCTAGAGAGTACTGCAAGGCTCCACCAGATATATTGAGGCACCAGAACCATGACTTCAACAGCCCAAACACACACTCTATGATGTTCCTGATTTGTGCATGTGCCTCATTATGACATTCTTTGGTGGGTGTGTGTGCATTTCTGATGGGTGTCATCATCCATGATTCCAGTGCGTAGCCAGCATCCCCAAGTAAATGGCCATATGGGATGTCCTCTCTAGCAAACATCTGGTACAACTGTGATGTGTGCCAGATATGGGAGTCATGATAATTGCCAGGGCTGCCAGCACACACATTCATGATAATGTCATTGCAAATGACCTGGCAGTTGATGGATTTATACTCCTTGCGGTTGATGTAGATTCAGACAGGTGCCACTGAACTTCAATGAGCTTAAGAGTTTGCAGACACACACCCTTTTGATGTCAGCTACCTCTTCTGTAGACACCAACACTGTTCTATGCCAAAACGGTTGGGATCTGCAGACACATGTTACCCATTTGTGCTATTCAGTAATCCCAGCTCATTTATATATAGATCCGTGCACAGTACCTGGTAACTACATGGATTAAAGCCCTTCCTCGTTAACAGCCACAGCAGTCCTACACTGTAAATACTCCACACAGGGTCCTCTAATGCATTACTGTTACATACTCAAAAATTCTGTTTTTTACAATATTTTTAATTTTTTTTTCATAATTGCATGTTTGTATACTGCAGCGTGCCACGCAAATATACCTAGAGTATTAAAAAAAATTATTTTCCATTATTTTCCATATGGTTTTGGAGACACGGTGGTTACTTTTGCACATATCTATGTCCTTTATACTATTTCTGCCACTGTAGCTACACTTTTACAGCCCTTGGTGTCATTTTTACTTCATGTACACAGAATTTTTCCATGTACATTACAGACACCAACATGGGGTCTGCATGACTGCCTATCTGCTTGCTGGATCACTCTACCTGCCTCATTTGCATGCATTTCACCTGCTTATGAGATGATTTGCATGCCACATACACTTCCGTGTTCGCACGGTCATGCACACCCCTCGCCTCCCTTTTCCGGATTGCAAATCTGCTTACTTCTGTGTAAGCACTGTGCCGCTATGCCTAGAAGGCAAGTAAGTCCATGTAGGCTTTATTAAATCCCCCATTATTTTTTCTGTAATTTGAGTAAATAATTCCTTCCAACCCTTGACTAGCAAATAATCAGGAAATTCAAGACATACATATGTCTAATAGTGGCAGTAACTCATTCTATGCACAGCAGAACTGTCAGGTTTCTATAATTCTTTAATGTGTGCCTTCAAAAGTCATTGTAAGCATGAAATTAGTGTGATGATATTATTCACCAGTTTTGGATTAGGATAGATTATGTCCTGCTTTAGACACTTGAGATGGGAGTATGGAGTCAGTTCATTCTTTTGGAAAGAATGATTGTTTTGTGATTTTCCAGGAAGGTATGTACATCATTCAGGAAATCAAACAATGTACAGTTCCATTTAAGAGACATTCATAGTGTTGCTCAATATATTTCTGTTGGCTTTATGCTGTATTTATCTTTTTTAAAGGAAACACCACCCGTCAATCCCTATTACCTAATCAAACAGGTATTTTCTGATTAAACAACTTTACTTGACTAACAAAGCACAGATTGTCTCAAAATGAGGCTGTGTATCACCATAGGTAGCAACAACCAATATTCATCTACATTTTTGCAACCTAAATGTTGCATTATTATTAGTTTTTTTCATATTTACATACTAATACTTCAGGCATGGGCAATAATGCCCTTCTAGCCTGCCAATATACCAAAAAAGTCATCTCCATAATAATTGTCTAACTTCTTAAAAAATGTCAAAACTAGTGATTGCTTTAATATAATTTGGTAGTCTATTCCAGGAATCAGCTACTCTCTCAGAGAGACAATTAGTACATCTGTCTTTCTTCATGGAAACAGTAAATGCAAATGCTGCATTATTTTGTTTAGGAGTGTCTGACATGTGTGGGTAGAGGTTTAGCATGTATACAAGTCAGACAAGATTCTGAAGTATAAACGGATAGTCATAGATGACAGAGCAGATCAGCCATGTAAATGAGATAGCATACTCTTGCAATCACTATGGAATTTCAATTACAATATAACAAAATTCTTTAATTTAGCTACTTTGTCTGACAGAATGTTAAAGTGTACTATGAAAG
>NC_056745.1:977994343-978051601 GCF_019279795.1 Protopterus annectens
TTTTTAATTCTAGCTGGTGTTAAAAATGCTCTATGTAAGTATTTCCAGCTAAATATTTTCCAGTACTGTGAGCTAGAGGTGTAATTAACTGATAGTAAGATGTTAGTTTTAATTTCTTCTGTTAACTGCAATGACTGACCTTTTGTTAAGAACTGCCAGTATGATGGTTTGGGAATTGTTTTATATGTTATTAACTCTTTATATAGATTTGAAATGGATTTTTTCTTTTCACAAATATTATATATAAAGTCATACAGAAAACGTATTAGATTTGGAATATCTTTAAATGAGGAATTATTAATTAATCTGCATAAATCTTGAGTGTACATTAGAATACTTTGTAAGGTTAACCAGTCCTGTGTTGGAATATTGTAAGCAGTTTTTATCATATGTATATCTAAAACATTTAATTTATTTACACATTGAAACCAGCATAAGAATCCATTTTGTTCCCAGGATGTTATTGTTTCCCTATATATTTTGTGAGGAAAGTTCTTAGTGATGGTAAATGGGGTTAAAGGTCAAACCAAGGTTTTAGATCTGTGTTTGCATTGATAAGTTTTCTAAAGGAATTGATGTAATGATTAATCAGTGTTGTTTTAGAAGGTTTTGTTATAATATATTGTATACTTATGCATAGTATGTACCAGGGTTTGTTTGATTTGTCGACTATTGAAATTTTTTTCAACAGATTAAATTCATTTGTTAATATAGCCATTGTTAATTCTTTCCAGTTGGCAAAATAATTTGGGTTTCTCCAGTCTAGTGTAGTTTTAAGCACAGATGCTTTTATATATGTTTCTATTTCTGGGAAGTTCAATCCTCTTTGTTTCCAGGGTTTAATGTGATGAGTTAGAGCTACTCTATTCTTTTTGGGATACCATAAAAATTTTATTAAACATGAGATTATTTCTTTAAGAATGCATCTGTCAGGAATTAACTGTATTGCTAATGCTACATATAGTATTTTTGGCAATAAGACCATTTTTATTAATTGCAATCTGTCTTCAAAAGTTAATATAATTTTGTTCCACTTTTCTATATATATTTTTATTGCTTCAATAATGTTTTTATAATTTATTAATAATGTTTTGTTTATATTTTTGCATAACACTATTCCTAAATAATTTAGCGTACGTTCTTGTTTTCCTATGATGGATTTATCTGTAACTTGTAGTTCTTTTTTCTTATTTAAAAATAGAAATTTAGATTTTAATCTATTGAAGTGTAGACCTGAAATTTTATAAAATTTCTCCATTACTTCTTCTAGCTTTCCTAATGACTCTCTGGAGTTTGATAGGGTTAATAAAATATCATCAGCAAAAAGCATTATGTTAGATATGTACTGGTCATAGACGTCTATTTCTTTTATTCTTGGATTATTGTGTATTATTTCTGCAAGTATTTCTATAGCCAAAGCAAATAAAATAGGAGAAAGGGGGCATCCTTGTTTAGTACCTTTCGTTATATGGATAGACTCTGAGGTGAAAGGACCTAATTTAATGTAAGCTAAGTTATTAATATATATATGTTGTTTAGTAATAAGATGAAGGGAGGAGGAAATTCAAATAATGCTAAAGTTTTAAATAGATATTCCCAGTTGAGGGAATCAAAGGCTTTTTTTATGTCTAATCTGATTACAGGTGTTTCTCTGTCTTCTTTATTCACATAATCTATAAGAGCAAGTATCATTTTAATATTATCTTGTTATATAAAAATCCAGTTTGATCATTATTAATTGTCTTTGAAAGTGGGATTTTCATTCTGTTAGCTAGGATTGACATGAATATTTTGTAATCATTATTCAGTAATGACATAGGTCTGTATGAGGTGCAAAGGTCTGATGGTTTATTATCTTTTAGAATTGGTGTTATGAGAGAATATTTCCATGAGGGTGGTATTTTTGCTTCTGACTGGACTTCTAGCAAAGTTTTGTGAAAAAGGGAGATTACTGTTGAAGGGAAGAGTTTGTAAATGTCCATAATTATACCATCTATCCCTGGAGCTTTGTTAGATTTACTTCCTTTTATCTTGTCAACATTTTTTTGTAGGATATAGGTTTTTGTAGGTCTACTTTTAAGTTTTCGGGAATTTTTTTATATTGATAAGGTTTGTATCCAAGTTTATTTGGTAGGTATCTAAATCTACTTTTTTGAAGTGTTCCATATAATGGAACTGAAATGCTTCAAGGATGTCTCCTATATCTGATACTTTTTTCCCTTTCTTTTCATGATATACACTACTAATGTTATTTGCTTTAGATTGTATTTTAATTCTTGTAGATAAGTTATGTAGATATCTGGGGGAGGTGGCTAATGAGTTTATTTTAAATTTGTCCAAGGCTAGACAAGTTTTGTGTGTTAGAATTTTATTATATTTTTTTATTTAATTCCTCTATTTCTTTTTTGACTTCTGGACAATTATGATTTTTTTTAGATTTTGCTGTCAAGAGTCTGGTTTGCAAGTCTAATGATTCAGTGTCCCACTCTCTAACTTTGTTTTTGTACCAGCTAATGGTCTTACCAAATAAATATGCTTTTAATGAGTTCCAAACCATGACTCTACTGATTTCTATTGTATTATTAATTTCAAGAAATAATTGTAGTTCTGACAACATCCAGGGTCTGAATTCTTTAATTTTCATGATATATGATGAAATTCTAGTTGAGAGGATTAAAGGTTTAAACTCTATTTGGAGCTTCATTATCAGAGAGTCATGATCTAAGAAGGGGCATTGAACTACTGAGAAGTTGAGGATTTTTGTTTGTAAATCTTGAACTACAAATAATTTGTCTATTCTTGTTTGTGTTCCAAATCTATGGTCTTTATGGGAAAATAATAAAGATTTATCATCTTTTACATTAAAAATGTATATTAAATTAAATGAATCAATCCCTCTTTTTAAGGATTTTGAAATAGTTGCTATGCAAAAAGACTTCTTGGTGGTTTCAGAAGCTTCTAAGGTACAATTAAAGTCTCCTCCCAGTATAAGATTTCCTTTACAATTGTTGGAAATAAAATGTAGGTGTTTTTAACCATTCCTGCTCCAATTCCTGGGAACCAATATAAATTAGCTATGGTCCATATTCTGATATTAAATTTAATTATAACAAATGCTAGTAAACCTTCTTTGTCTTCATATTTATAAATAACTTTTGGAGTGATTATGTTTTTCTTCCAGATAATTGATACTCCTTTTGTCTTTGTTCTATAGGAGAATTGAGCTAAGACTGTATAGTCCTTAGGGTTCAAAATAAAGCTATCATTAGTCTTAAAATGTGTTTCCTGGAGGAATACTACTTGTGCCTGATTTAGTTTTAAATATTTTAGTAAGCGTGATCTTTTATTTGCATTATTTAAGCCATTAGTATTTAATGTTAAGAATGTTAAATCCATTTCAAGCTATTGTTGGTAGAAATCTTTTGCTTATTTTTTTATTATAGTAGTTATACCATATTCTCTGATAACATTGAATGTTATTTTTATGTGTGTAAACTGTGTGTTATTTTTATGTGTGTAAACTTGGGAGTGTAATTTAATGTTTTTTCTTCTTTAAATATAGGTAGGGTAAAATTCTGGTCAGGCTTTAAAAATGTACTTCTATAAAACATTAATTTTAAAGTATCAAATACAAGTAAATATGAATTTCCCATTAAACATGGAATGAAAGTCATTCCTAATCCAATAGATAAAGATAGATCTATTGGATTATCACTCATACCTTTAACCAACAATATCAACTGAGCTCCATATGTTAAATTATTATATGGAGAATTTTCTTAAAAGAGATATGAAATTCTATATTATTCTATTATTGTTCTATAGTATTTTATATATTTGGATCGAATGTTAGTAGTGTAAACAATTATTATGTTGACTTAGAAAATATCCAATATTTAGTTACCCTTAAAGGATCCCAAAACATGTCAGATATGTCATTTTGGATAAATTAAATGCAGCAGAGGAGCATACACTAAATAAGCCAACAGCAAATAGATTATTACTAAAATAATTTGACTAAAAGGACTCTGCAGGAGACAATGAGTGATTACCAATGAAATATGAATTTACTGTAGGTGTACTGTCTTCCTTTACTTTCCCACTCTTCAGCTCACCAACTTCAACTTACACTTATGAAAAGACATGGCTTATCAGTGGTATCCTGACTCTGAGTAGAGGCGCCCTACATTCTAGTGTGCAGTGCTTTTACATATTTATAGATTTACAAAGCAGAGTCTAAGAATGAACTATGATCACCCTGACAATTCCCATCCTGCATAGAGAACCTCCTGCTTTCAAAATGGGTAATCATATCAGGTCTACAATGAATGTGAAGATACCTATATGGTAATCAAGACTTACCTTAGGTAATTATTAATCAAATAGTATTTAGAGCATCTTAGAGAGTTCTCAGGGCAGTTAGAATACTCTTAAGCATCTTCTCCCTTGACCAAAAACAGATATTTCCCTTCCCTTTCTTTCCCTTGTTTTAAATCAGTACTAATAAAAGAAATTCAGCAAACATAGGTAAACAGAAATAACATTCAGTAGTCCATCTTGTACATGACTCGCAATCCGTTAAACAAGTCAGTGACTAACATCACTTTATTAGACATTATAAAGACAAATTAGAAATAATTTCCTAGCTCAGTAAATTTTCTGATAAAGCAAAAAGTTAACAATAAGCTATTTTGACTAAAAGTAGAAAGCATTTCAATTTTACCTTGCATGTATACATTTCTACTTATATTGTAGTGTCAGTAGCTGTCTTTGAAATCTGTACAATACTTCACTTCTTCAAATCATTCCTTTTTCAATTCAGGTTTTGTTTTGTCAAAACAGCAACAATATTTCAAGTGCACAATTAATATTTAGCCTAATGTTTCAAATAAATAACTTGTCAGTTGCCAATTGAGTTAGTTTAGAATGTATGGTTAGTGCAAATATAGCATGTTGCAAAAATAGTGTGTATTTTTTTGTGTGCTCTAGAGACTGTCATATGCAAGTGACATATATAATGTAGCATATATAGAGCAGATAGCTTATGGATTCAGGTTGTTAAAGGAAGTTATGCTTATTAATCAGGCAGTTTCATTTAAATTCGCAAGTAATTTGGGGACACTTCAGTTGAGTTTCCAGAAATGTGTTGTCCAATGTGAATAATTGAGTCCACATTTCCTCATAAACATATGTCACAATTCATTAAACAAAGCAGAGTCTAACATCTGTCTAATAATCATTATAAAGACAAAGAATAGTAATTTTCTAGCTCTTCAAACTTTCTGATATTGCATAATGTTGACATTGGAAGACTAAAACATTTCAATACTTCCTTGTGAATATATATTTTTACTTTTACTGTAGTGTCAAGAACTGTCTTTGAAATCCTATGCATTACTTCTTTCAAGTCATTCATTTTGCAGATTATATTTTGTCAAAATGTCAATAGCATTTCAAGGGCACATTTAATATTTAAATTGATATTTTAAATGAATAGCTATCAGTTACCTAGTGAGTTTGTACAGAGTGTGAGGTAACTGGCAAAGATAACATGTTGCAAAAAGTAATATGTATCTTATTCATGTGCATTAGACACTGACAATTTCAAGTAACATATAAAATGTAACTTTTACAGTGCAGACAGCTTGTGAAATCAGCATGTTAAACTGAGTAATAAGCTGCGGTGGTGCAGCGGTAATGTCACCTCACAGCAAGAGGTTCTTCTGTTCGATTCTCGGCTGGAGCACCTTCTGTGTGGAGTTTGCATGTCCTCCCCGTGGTCAAGTGGCATTCGAAAGACATGTGTAGGGAGTGCCTTCGTTGAAGGTTGGGCATCGAGCTGACACCTCGGCATCATAAAAATCTACTGCCAATCATTAGCGGACCGGAGTTCTGCTGTGGTGACCCCTAACTGGGAAAAGCTGAAAGAAGAACAACAACAACTTTTTAATCAAGCAGCTACATTTAAGTGCACATGTAGTTTGGGAACATTTCAGTTGTGTTTCCAGGAATTTGTAATCCTATGAGGATAAATCATAAAATATTACAAATAGTCCTATTATGTATTTATTTTACCTTGCTTATGTTGTTTTTCATTTTAATAACTAAACATTACCTTTTCTTATTATTTGTTATCTGTGAGGCTAAATGCACTTCACAGGTTCACAGTGTCCTTAGAAACTGCAGCAGTTGTTTACTGTTGCTATGACAACCCAAATAGAATGTGAAGAAAGCTTCACTTCTCTTGACCAACAATACATTTTTCCCTCCTTTTTTCTATATTTGTGAATACTAAAAGGAAATAATTCAAAGGACATATGTACATGAATGGAACATTTCAGAGTTAATCACAAACATGTCCCCAATCCCAATAAGCATAACCATTGACCATAATTAATCTAATAAATATTGTAATAACAATTAATTAAGTTCACTATTCCAATTAGTCTACCTTAAAAACTAGATTATTTTAGACTATTATTTATCTATGTATACATAGTGAATTATTAAATATATACGGACTATATTAGTATAGAAAATAGGAACGAATTTAGAAAGGGAGACAAGATGCAGTTTAAATAATGAGAAAAGAGAGAAGAGAGAGAAAGAAAAGAGAAAATTAAGAGAAAATACACATATACTATGTATGTTGATTTACAGTATAAATATTTTATGTGCTATGTAACCCTCCTTCTGTGAAAGAAAAGTACCCATTTTTACATACCTGAAGTAGTGTGAAAATTCTCATGTGCCATCTATTTTCAAAATATATAGATAAAGATTCCAGTAGTTAAGTTACCTTTGTTTTAAAATTCCAAGCAGTAAAATTGGACCTTTAAAGTAATGTTAAAACAATTCATATCATAGTAGATGCTTTGAGAGATTTGGCTGTAACAGTATCAGTCTTTTGCTTCTTCTTTTTGACATCTGTCCAGACATTTGTTTCTTTTGTTCTCTTGAGAGAAGGTGACATCCAATCCATATCTTCTGGTAAAGTAATCACATTATTAGCTTTAATAACTGAAGAAGCTTCCTCAAAGTCAATAAAAGTCCTCATCTCATTGGCATACAGTATTCTTATCTTAGCTGGATATGCAAGTTGTACCTTGATGTTATTTTGTTTCAGAAACGTTATCATTGGCCACTCTTTTTTCCTTTGTTCCATTATTCTAGATGAATAGTCATTATCAAATATTATCAGGCTCTGTTTATATTTTAGAGGTGCCTTCCTCCAAGCAGATCTTAAAATCAGTTCCTTGTCCAAGTATGAAAGAAATTTGATAATTATTGACTTAGAAGGAGAGTTTGAGTTAGTGGCAGGTTTCCCAAGAGCTCTGTGTGCCCTCTCAATGCCAAAGGAAAGTCCTTCTTTTAAATTTAAAAAGTCAGGGATCCAGCTTGATAAAAAGGAAATAATATCCTCACCTTCTGTGTTTTTAGGTAATCCAAAAATCCTGATGTTATTTCTCCTCTCCCTATTTTCCAAGTCATCTACTTTATTAACCAACCACGCGTTTTGTTTAAGTAGCAGTTCTTTCTGTGTTTTCTCTTCCTTAAATCTGCATTCTAAGTCATTTAGAGAAACCTCTATTCCTGTTATCCTTGTCTGGTGTTGTTGTAGCATTTCCTTGAGGGTGTCAGCCTGTTTTTGACTGCTTGTTTTAAGATTTTCTAGGTTTTCTTTAAAATCATCCATCTTCAAAGACAACTTCTACAGGATTGATGCCATCTGTTGTAGTTTCTTCTTTATGGCAGCATCCTGGTGAGAATTCCTTGAGTTTCTCATTTTAACAAGTGAATATATCTCCAAGCTTTTTGACAGGAAATTATTTGTAAAACTTCACCAAAGTTTCTAATTATGTAAATTAGACCTTTATCTATAAGATTTTATACTTTGAAGAAAAAAAATATTTTTTCCTGTCTTATTTAACTAGTTATATGGAGCTCTAAAATACTACTGCTTTCAGTTAGTCATTCAGGCTCTGCCCCCATATTAAAGTTTTTGAAGGTCATCCTAGGATAGCCTTTTGAATAATCAGAAGCCATCAGTGGTGCTTTTTTATATGAAGTGAGAAAGCACAACCACAAACTGCATTACCACAGGTAACCTATACCTGCAAACTCACCAAATGCAGATGCAATTAAGAACGGCTAATGTACAAGATGGGACAAAACTTAGAATCCGTGTACAAAAAACAAAATGGGCTCGCCACAGCTGAAAAATTCTCCAATACTCCAATTCTCATGTAAAAAAGGTTTAATGATATAAAAAAGTAGAAAACAGGATCCAAAGTGAACGCTTTCACGTTCAAAAAATTTTCATCAGACTTCTATAAATCACATGATATTCTCCTATATTTATATGGCTGCTCTAATCCAATTATCTAATTTCAATTTAAGTATTTAAAACAATTAAATAATCAAGTCTGTCATTATTCATTAAATATATATAAAAACCAAAAAAGAAAAAAATATATATATGCATGCATATAGAGAACGCAATTAAATAACATTTTTCTTAAAACACTCTTGATAAATAAAACCTTATACACATATATTCAAAACCACTTAAAAACACATATTATTATCCACTTATAAAAATACATACATATAGAAAGACATAAATATACTATGTAGACTAATACATGTATATAAGTGTATATAAGGACATATATATATATATATATATATATATATATATATATATATATATATATATATACTCTCTGCCTTGTACAGCTTTATGCAAAAAACATATGTTCATATATATCCATATGCATATTCTTAGTGTGCATACGTTCTTGCTAACAAAAAGGGTTTCAGAGCGATTTTGTCATTGAGACCATGGGCTTTATGTGCCTGTAGCCTCATTATCTATCTACATTCTTGTTCTTCTGTATAGTTCTTCGTATTTCCTAATCTACTTGTCTTCCTAATCAATTCAAGAACCCTAATATATATGGATATATATGAACATATGGTTTTTGCATAAAGCCATATGAGGCAGAGAGTATATATATATATATATATATATATATATATATATATATATATATATATATATGTCCTTATATACACTTATATACATGTATTAGTCTACATATTATATTTATGTCTTTCTATATGTATGTATTTTTATAAGTAGATAATAATATGTGTTTTTAAGTGGTTTTGAATATATGTGTATAAGGTTTTATTTATCAAGAGTGTTTTAAGAAATATATTATTTAATTGCATTCTCTATATGCATACATATATATTTTTTTTATTTTTTGGTTTTTATATATATTTAATGAATAATGACAGACTTGATTATTTAATTGTTTTAAATACTTAAATTGAAATTAGATAATTGGGTTAGAGCAGCCATATAAATATAGGAGAATATCATGTGATTTATAGAAGTCTGATGAAACATTTTTGAACGTGAAAGCGCTCACTTTGGATCCTGTTTTCTACTTTTTTATATCATTAAACCTTTTTTATGTGAGAATTGGAGTATTGGAGAATTTTTCAGCTGTGGCGAACCCTTTTTGTTTTTTGTACACGTTGATTCAGTCTCAAGGGGCACCCTATTCAGTACCGTTCAGCTTTTTATTGAAAACTTAGAATCCACCACAATTAATGTTCATTTGACAAAAGACATGCGTGATAGGTTTATTTCAGAGCAGTGTATAAAGCATATTGATGAACTGCTATTTAATATCAACAGCTATGACTATAGGTTACAGTAGCAGAAGCATAAGAAACTAGAGAGGGATTATGATGATTTTGAGAGGGGATACATTTTTGTTTAGCCACATGTATCGAATCTGAAGAAAAAAGAAAATAGTGCTGATTCACAAATCATTAAACCAATTAGTTAATTGAATCATTTGCCTGTTATATGTGAGGGATCTGAGACTGTATGAGTTATAGCCAATGAAGTGGAGATTAGTACAAGTAGTAGCACTACTATAGAAAAAGAACATAATTTGGAGCTTGGTGCTAGAAGTAAGAACCCAAACAGCATCGGTCCCTTTAAACTCCAACAGTCTCTATGATCTTCCTGTTCCATTGAGAAAACAATGGCAATTAGGCAATAAGCTTGTTGAGCAGAGGAAACTGGAAGAGATGTCAATCCATAGAACAGGAAGAAATGACTTTGAGCGGTATGAAAGGTAGCCAAGTACATCGTTAGTTCATAATATTTCATCCTTCGAATTGACTCAGCTGCACTTGAATGTGTTAAACATAGGCTTATCTTTCATACCAGTGACAAAAGCTGATATATGTGATTATAAGTTTGTGGATGTATGCAAGAGATATTATGCTTAAGTCCTTCTTTGTCAATGATATGAAGAATGCAGCTGCTTATAAAAAAGCAAGTTCATTTAATCCACACTTACATTCTACTTTAGAGGCATTTGTTCGAGTATGTGAGGCAGAACTGCAACAAGTGCTTCTATGTACAAATCAGAAAGGTAAGAGGTTTCATATCCTGACTAAGGAACAGCATGTGGCTCTGATAGAACTGGAATCAAAAGCTACTATATGTATTCAACCAGCAGATAAGGGAGGTGCACTGGTTGTTATGGATACTGATTTTTATGTGGATAGTATGAAGAAGCATTTAGCTAATAAAAAGACTTATTGCCATATTGATTTGACTAGACTAACATCTATTATTAAGACGGTACAATTAGAATGATATAACTTGTTGATGACAGGTCTATGATGTATGACTTGTATAACTATTTTGTGAATGAAAACCTAGTAATACCAGTGCTAAATAGACTCCCTAAAATACACAAGAATATTCCGTACCACCTACAAGACCTACTATAGCAGGACAAGGCTGGCTGACTGAGACTCTTTTAATCTATGTGGCGGATAAATTAAAACAGGTTTTAGATAAAACTCCAGCTGTGTTAAGAAACAGAAGATTTTTTTTGGTTTAACTTTATGAGAAAGTTCAAGTGCTAGATTGTTCTAGGCTGCTGTTGGTCACAATGGATGTTACCACACTTTTTATAGTCATACCTAATGACTATGGTCTAGATGCTATTAGATGCTTTTTTACATAAGTATAGTGGCTATGCACATAATCAAATTACTTTGATTTGAGCTTTCTTAGAGATTATACTAGAAAATAATGTCTTCATCTTTAATGGTGAGTTCTACCTGCAGATGCATGGTATAGCTATGGGCATGGCTTGTGCCAAAGCTACACCAATATGGTGATGGCCCACTGGAAAGAGGAAAGTGTTAATTCTAATAATTTATATCTAGATAATTTGGTTTGTTAAAATAGGTTTGTTGATGATGTGTTTGTCTTATAGGTTCATAGGTCAGTACTAGACTATCGGCCCTAGGGCCTATACAAGCCTAGCAAAACAATTCCCCGGATAGTTCTTCCCACAATATTTACTTCCCTGGATCCCAGTCTAGCAGGGTGACTGATGTGATCCCCGGGGTGAATTTCCTATCTCCTATCCAATTGTCAAGACGGTACAATTAGAATGATATGACTTGATGACAGGTCTATAATGTATGATTTGTATAAATATTTTGTGAATGGCCTCCCTAAAATACAAAAGAATAGTTCCGTACCACCTATAAGACCTACTGTAGCAGGGCAAGGCTGGGTGACTGAGACTCTTTCAATCTATGTGGTGGAAAAATTAAAACAGGTTTTAGATAAAACTCCAGCTTTTGAAGAGGGCCAAGGAGGCGTTCTGCTTGACATGTATGGACAGTCTATCTACAGTATGGGGAGTCTCTGGGTCAGGAACGTATCCCTCCAGCATGTTTTGTTCATTGTGATAACAAGGTTTAGATCCCTGGAACGTGTGGCTCTGAGGGATTGGGATTTTTTTAAGTGGAGCATGTCCAACAGCTCAGGGTATGACATGGCCTTGTATGTTAAGCAGAGATTGTCTCTGAGTAGACGATATGCCACAGAGTATAGTTGGAGTTTTTTTAGATGGTCAGCATAGGGCATCTGCTTTAGGCCTGTGATTATTTTAGTGAGGTATTTCTGCGGCCTTTCCAGCTGTTGCAGATGTGTTGTGAGGTACATACCAAACAGGGCATTGTACTCTATAATGGGTCTAATGAGGGATGAGTACAGTGGGACAATGACCTCCTTTTTTCTGGATAAAAAGCCCTTAGTGATGGGGTGTGCCACATAGAAGGATTTCCAGACTGTTGTGGCAATGTGTTTATCGTCCACCTGTGTCCCTAAGTCTCTCATCACACTTTTGGTATTTAGTGTACTGCCACCTATGTGGTAATTCATGGGTACATGGTTTTTCCCAAAGGGGATAACTATACATTTCTTGGCATTAAGCTTGAGCCCATGGCTCTGGCACCAAGCATATGTTTCTGTAAGGCCTTTTTGTAGAATATCCACATAATTTGGGGATTCAATAATGGCTCCCAGTTTGCAGTCATCTGCGAACTTTGTTAGCCAGAGTCCCTTAGTGTTGGCCTGTACTTCAGAGAAGTAGATGCCAAACAAGAGCGGTCCCAGGACTGAACCCTGAGGTACTCCACTTATCACTTGCCTGGAGTGGATTTGGAGTTGGCTAATTTTACAGTCTGGGTTCTGTCAGTAAGCCAGTTCACAACCCATCGAGTGATATAGGGATTTATGCCCAGCTTAGTAAGTTTATCTATGATTCCAGAGTGGGGGATGGTGACAAAGGCCTTGGCGAAGTCCAGATAGGCTGTGTGGACTACCTTACCCTCGTCCACAGCTCTGGAGACTGATTTGAAGAAGTCAATCAGATTCAGGAGACAAGATTGGCCTTTCACAAACCCAAACTGGGTTGGGTCCAGTGTTTGAAGGTTGCCAATGTCTTTGTTTATAAGTTCCATGATAATGCGTTCCATGCCCTTGCAGATCAGGCTCGTCAGCCCAATGGGATGGTAGTTTCAGGGATCCAAGGTGGATCCTCCCTTGTGGAGTAGGATAACTGTAGCTGTGTGCCACTCAGTGGGCACAAAGCCTGAGGTGAGGCTATGATTAAACGTGACATTAGGTGAGGTGCCAGTTCATTTTGTAGTTCATGTAGTACACAGTCCGGGATTCATCTGGATGCTGTATTCTTAGCTTTGGAGTGTGCGGTTTTTACCTGTGTGGCCACGATTACCAGAATTTGGCATTCTTTTGGTATTGAGATGGGCCCTTTAGGGGGTGAGAGGGGGGTGAAGTTGGCACTAAATTGATCTGCCAGGATATTGGCAATATCCTTGGGATCAGTATATATAATGCCATTCTGTTGTACCTCAGAGCAGATCTGAGCATTGCCATTAAGATTCTTGACATAACTATAGAATGCCTTGTGGTTGTCTTTGGAATCTTTGGCAATTTTATTTTCATAACTAGCTTTGGAGGATTTTATGAGGGATCTCAGCTTCATACTGAGGCTGGAAAGGGAGTTTTTTGCATCCTGGGATTTCCCTCTTTTCTGCAACAGTTTCTTCCTTCTGTTGTATAGTTTGTTTATGGCAGGGGACCACCAGATTGGCTTCCTTTTTTTGGAGGAGAGTGTCTTGGTTCTATTTGGGATGGCATGATTCATGCATGAGTGGATGTGCTCGCACAGTGCCTTAGTGTAGGATTCAGCAGTCGAACTTTCAGCTCCTGTCTGCATGGGTGCCATGAAGTTTGTCACTTCTGACTTAAGTAGCATGAAGTTGGCTTTGGAGAAGTTTTTTACCGAGGTTTCCTTACTGGTGGGTGGGAGTGGGATGTGGATGTCAAGGGTGATTTGCTTATGGTCAGACCTGACCAATGAGAGGGTGACCACTGGTGTGGAACATCTATCTCCCATGTTGGTAACAACCATGTCTAGGATATTGGAGCCCCTGGTGGGACAATGGATTCATTGATCCAGGGCGTTAGAATTTATGAATTCCAAGAACTGTTGGGAAAAGATTTTGGTACCCGAGTAATTTTTCCCAGTTAATGGCAGGGTAGTTGAAATCACCCAGTATTAGGGTGTTTGGTTGTATCTTAATATTTTCCAGTATGTTTAGAAAGGTGTAGTGAGAATCCTGGGGCATGGTGGGGGATCTGTAGTAAGCTACAATATGGATTGCAGTCTTACCTAGTGTTAGTTGCACCTGGAGAATGTCAGATGCATTGTGTGGGGCAACTAGCCTGGGGGTGTGAATATCCTTGGTGAATATGGACACTCCTCTACCTTCAGTGTTTTGGTCTTGGTTTGGTGGTTGAAAAGTGTGGTAAGAATTGTAGCCTGGTATTGCAGGGTTGGTCTCTGGAGTCTTGAACCAGGTCTCAGTTACTGCACAGATATCAATGTTCTCCATTTTTAGGAGTGCCTTGAGAGAGTGCATTTTGAGGTTTAGACTTCTAGCTTTGAGTAGCATTACCTTCAGATTTTGCATGCTTGTATCTGTTACGGTGGTGGTTTTGTCCTTTGAACTTTGCCTAAAAAAGGCACTATAGGGGTGGCAAGAGCTTTAGCCAGTAACCTGAATCTCAGGGGTGATAAGTGCAGACCATCTCTGGCAAAGCATTGTGGTTATGGAGGGGTACATGTGCACAACTAGATGATTTTGTGCATGAACTTAATAACAGCATAGATTTTATGAGATTTACTGTTTCATCCTCTGATACAGCCATCAATTTTCTTGATGTACATATGCTAGTAGCTGTTTTGAAACAAAGATGTATAGAAAAACTTGTTGGAGGAACAATAAATTGCACCGGGCTAGTATGCATCCTAATTATGTATATATAGGAATGTACAGTTTTTGTGAGTATCGAGATTATGTACTGATGAAATTAGATTGCAAAATAAATATACCACTCTTAGCACTGAATTTTATAAGAGGGGTTATGGAAGTAAAGAAACTGAAGATACTTTGTCACAGGTTAGGGTGCTAAAACAAACACAAGGTGTGCCATGTTTTTCTAATAGGACAAAAAGGACAAATAGTAGTAAGACCTTAAATCCTAAATAGCCAAGATTAGGTCTTACTCTGTTTAACAACATTAATGAAGTCTGTAATGTTATAACTAGGAAGGTACTTTTGCATTATCGGGGCAACAGTTTAAACGCGGTTAGACAGCTCCGAATGTACACAACTGTATTCACAGCTTATCAACCACATTTACATTGTTTGCCCGCTAAAAGAATAGTTAAAAAAATTCTTGATAATGTGAAGCCTTTTCTCCATACACACAAAATAAAAATGTCCAAATACACATACTGTGCACATATAGTCATTGAGCTATAACGGTAGGTGAAAAGATGCAGTCATTATCCTGGAAACAGCTGTTCGGTAGTACTCATTTTTTTTAAAGCGTTATCTACTGCTTTAAAAAGAATTCCTTGACAATGGAAACAACCGTTGTATATAAATCCCTGTATATTTTATTTGACAAAGTTAGGAAACATTTAATTAAAACCTTAAGCCCAATCGCAAATGTTTTTTTCGAAAAAGTTCAGAAAAAGAAAAACATGTAGATAGCAATTTTCAGGTTATATGAACAGCATTCCACTAGCTCCTTACACTCATTAAGATATTAGGTATAGCAGGTATTGAAATGGATTGGCCTGTCTATTCAAACTGTTCAGTGAGGGATTATCATGCAAACTGGATGTTTGGAAAGATATTTTTGTAGAAGCTGTTTTCTAACTTATTTTTTCATTTTCGTCTGTGTAATTTATTGGGTCAACAGTTTAAACATATTCATTCAGCTGTAATTACTTCCTTGACATCTCTGTTAACCACATATGTGTACAGATAATTTAGTTGTTTTACACATATTATTAAAAGAACACATTTTTACACACAAATCTGGTTAACAGATATATTAAGGAAGTAGATTACAGCTGAATGATCACGTTGAGCTTGTTGCCCCGATAATGGAAAAGTACCAAAAGGAATTAACAAATGAGGGGCTAAGAAAGACTGTCGGGACACAACCTAGTTTTTATTGTAGGAATGTGAAGAATTTGAAGCAGTGGCTTTGCTATAAGAATAGTTTTCTGCGTGTGGTACGACTCTTGTCATCTAGGAAAGGGAACACATCCTTGTCGTAGCTGTAAGGCTTGTGATTATATTTCAGATATTCCCAATTTTATACACCCGACAACTAATATTATATATGAATTCAAATTTTATGCAGATTGTAAAAGTAGATACCTGGTATATTTGGCTACTTGTAAAAACTATCCATGTTTTTACATCAGAAAGACTAACTATTGTTTAAATGAAAGAGTTTTAGAGCATGAGTGATATTAGGAGAAGGGTGAAGACAAATGCACTAAGAAAACATGCTGAGTCTCAAGTGGACCATAGTTTTTTTATTTAGAGTAGTACAGTTAACTTATAAAACATTAGGGGTGGTTGCTATTAATAAAATGGAGAATAATGAATGAAAGTGGATCATCACCCTGCAGGCTGACAGAGGTTTTGGTCTAAATGAAAATATTCCAATCAGACCACATTTAGTATCACGCAAGCCTAAGCACGAATTAGTTGTTATGGTAATAGCGTTTTAGCAATTTGTATTGTTAATTGATTTGGTTATAAATGTGCTTGTTTTATTGTGTGCTTTGTGATTTCGGTCTGAAGAAGTGTTTATACATGAAAGCGCTTACCATTTTTATTAAATTATGCATTTTTATCGGCTGTGTTGCTCGTTCGATCTTTTGTTTTTTAATGTACAAGATGACCACTTACCGAACATTGGTGTTGCCAGGGGTGTTGTCATGGATAATAGCATCTGGACTGCATTAAAAAGGAAGTTTTCAATTTATAACCCTTTTGCCCTAAATCTAGAAGATTGTTCTTGCATCATTAAATGAGTCACTTTTATGACAATGCATTACAGGGAAATGTTTGATATAAAGTTATCCTCACATTACTGACAGTTTGATATAAAGTTATCCTCACATTACTGACAGTTTAGATAGCACACCCAGCAGTGGGGTTCAGATATTTAATAATTTATTTATTTATTGACATTTGATTACTGAGTAAGTCTGACTGGGTAGGTGCCCATTTTCAGTGGAGTCCCAGGGAGAAAAGCTCCACGATAATAAACATTTCTAAGAAAAATAATTTTACAATCTTCAAAAATAATATAAAAGCATCTACAGTTTAAATAATTATATTAAATTTGACATGCTGTGACAGCATTGGTGATAAATAGATACAACATATATGATTATATATGACAATGACTTAATATTTAGATAAAATTTAGCCAATTTCAAGAAATTAAAGGAAAGTTAGGAATTGCAATAGGAAGTGAAAAAAAAAGTTCCCATTAGCAGAGCAAAACACCGTAATCGCGAATACGGAAATTGTGACACGTATTGCCCGAAAAACAGAAATGCCGAACTTCCAAAACAGTGAAAATGGAAATGTCGAAGTGCAATGGTTGGCCCATCTGCGGTATAGCTCCATAAGGTAAGTGTGCGATAGATAGGACTTTAGAGTTAGAATGTGGGTTAAGGTAAGTTAATAGATAGGTAATGCATGTAAGATTTAGTGTAGTGTTAGAAGTAGGGTTTTATTTAGCTGTATGTATGTGTATTATTTATTTGTTTTGGGTGTATGTCTGTAGGGGAAGAGAGTGGTAGTTACGGACCTTAGGGTTAGGGAGGGGTTAAGGATAGTGCATAGATAGTTGCGTTTGTGGGGTTTAGTGTAGTGTTGGAAGTAGGGTTTTGTTATATGTATGTGGTTTATTTATTTTGTTTGGGTAGATAGTATGTAACAGGTGGTGGGGTTGGCCGGCTATGACAGTTCTTTATTTTATTTTTCGCTGTTTAATGCGTTCGGGATTTTTGCAGTTCGCGTTATAGGTGTCGATGTTTAGATAGTCGGTTAAAGGGTTTTTCGATTTCCTACTATAGACCCGAAGAAAACAGGGTTATGGCATATTTAGACAGAGGGACAAGGGAGAGAAACTGATTGAAGTTAAGAAGTGAATGAACTAGTGGGAGTAAGGAGGTGTAAGATATGTATAGGTACTTTTTCATATTTAGGGATATAGTTTATCCTGGGTTGAACAGGAACAGATCCAAATTTTGGTGAGAAAGTCTTTCAGAGTAGTTTTAAAGGACTAGAGGAAAGGTATTGACCTGATGAATATAGATAAATAGTTCCAGATTTAATACATTTGTGGACAGAGAGTACCTTTTAGTCATTGGAGCATAATGACCAAGTGGGAACATTGTTGTGCAGTGGGAATATTGTTGTGCAAAATATTATTTAGTGTTGGATAAGCACATGGATTCTGAATAATTTTATAGGTGGTAAGAAGTTGTGTGTATATGTTAGCTGATGGGTAGTTCTAACCAATTTAGGCTTTTTAGTGCTATACAGTTATGGATTCTGAAAGGAGTATTTGCTGCAAATTTAGCCACTTTATTAAAGCATTGTTCAAGTTTTGCTTTTTTGGATGTCTGGAGGTTAGTAAGGATGGCAGTACCATCAAGTAGTGAGGGGAGGTGGTAAGTAGTGGCAAGTGTAGTTTTAGTTGTGTTGGTGAGGAAAGTTTTGGCTCTATAAAGCATCTCTAGTATTTGTTAAGTTTTTTAATGCAATTTTGTATATGTAGGTGGGAGTTAAGATTATCATCCATTATTATCCCTAATAACTTACTATCAGATGTGACTTCAATTATTGTATTATTATGATAGAGTTTTTAAATATTTTTTTATTCATGAGAGAGGGTTTTGAGAAAATAATTAGTTGTTTTTTTTTTTGGGGGGGGGGTGACCATGAGAATTCTGAGTTGTGAGTACAAAGCCAAGTTTCTGTGACTGTTAAAACTTCCTGAGCGATTAATTAGAGATGAGCCAGGTTGGCAGATGTGCATGTGAGTATGGCGTCATCTATGTATTGTATTAGAGAGGCTTGTTTTGTGGATGTGTAGAGAGTATTGCTGAGAATGTTAAAGAGGAGGAAACCAAGGATAGAGCCTTGTAGTACACTGGTGGTCACTGGGAGGTTTGGAGAGATGGAGGAGTGCCATTTTACTGACATACGTTTTGGACAAGTAACTTTTGAACCATAGAAAGGTGTGCTGAGATAGACCTTTTGAGGGCATTTGCGGTAGAAGTTTGCTGTGACAAACTGTATCAAAGGCTTTAGACAAGTCTAGAAATAAGAATGAGACTAGTTTGCTGTCATCTCTAGCTTTATTGACAGTATCTATAAAGGTTAGAAGTTCAGTGTTAATACTATGGGAGGGAAGGAAGCCATGTTGTTTGGGGGATAGGAGTTCTTCCTGTAGGAGGTGGTATAGCAATGTGAATACATATTTCAAGTATTTTGAGGGGGGGGGTAAGATTGCTATGGGTCTAAAGTTATTGCTGTCTGTTGAATTTTCACCTTTGTGTAGAAAGATAATTTGTGATATTTCCGGGGGGGGGGGGCATGGGACTCCTGGACTGACCTATTTATAAGGACTGAGACAGGATAGGCAATTATACTGGCTGCTATTTTAAGTTACTCACTTGAAAGGTCATCAGCTGAAGTAGTGCATAGTTTGAGTTTGCTTGAAAGTACTTTTATATAAAATGTGAGCATGGGTTTGAAGGTGAACGCTGATGTGGTGATATGTGGCTGTTGGGTGAGGTTGAGATTAGATATTGGGAAATCTTTGCTTAGGGATGCTATATTATCGATGAAATAAGGGTTGAATTCTATTGCAGTTTTAAGTGGCGAGTTATTGGAAGTGGATTCAAGTTACATTTTTGTCCAGGATGTAAGATTTCTTTAATGGCTAACTGGATTTTTTAGGGTTGTGTTTACTATTGATATGAATGCTGTTATAGTATAGTATTTTTCTTTATTTGTTTGTTTTTTACTATGGTTTCAGAACATTTTAAAGTTTTTGAGATGTTATGGTATTTTATGTTTTTGCCACTCTTTCCACACTTTTTCTCTATCCTGCATTAGCATTCTACTCTTTTTGGATAGACAAATTGCATTATTTGTTTAATGTCTCTTCCTTCTGGCAAGTGCAAGGCTATTTATGATATTTAGGAAAGTTATAGTGAATCAATTTACAGCATTTTCTAAGGGTACGATTTTTAGTGTGTTCCAGTTAATAGATGATAGGATACTAATGAATATTTCTGGATTAAACTTGGACAGGTTGCATGTTATTTTATAAACATGCTGTTTAAGTGGATATGTTGCATGTCTAGTTGTATAGACAGGTAGATGGTCACTGAGAGTCTGACAGTACCCCTGTGTTTTTGAATTTACTAGGGTCTGATACTAGGATCCAGTCTAATAAAAATGTGATGTCTTGCTATAATGGGTGGGGCTATTAATTAGTTGTGTGAAACCATATAAGTTCATGCTGGATGTAGGGGAGTTAGAGGTTATGTCCAACCAACTGAAATTGACATCAAGTAGTAATATTTTTTTCTTGTTGAATTGTTATGGATATCTAATATAGGATATCTTCTAGTGTAGCTGTATCGTCACCAGGACAATAATACAAGTTTTTTGATATTTGCTTATTTTTTAGAAAAGTGATAAGAAACTCTGCTGAATTGAATTTTGATATTTTTTGTTGTGGGGTAATTGTTGAGAAATATTAAAACAACTTTCCTCTTTATGCAATCATTATGGATGATATCATAGCCAAGGGATGTAGGGGAGCATTGAGGGGGCTCCCACCCTCATGTCAATTATTGGAGAGAGCAATTCATTTATAGCTGGGCACAAAATAGAACAGATTTTCTTTCATTTGGTGAATGCAGAAACCAGGAAGCTAGTGAAGCTAAGTAACTAGCATATACAGTGTAACCTATTGATCAAGAGAAAAGACAGTGACCAACTTAGTAAGTCATCCTTGGTGGGTGGGAATTGGTGGTAGGGGAATGTAGCAGGCTTCCCATCCTCAGATGACGTATTACAGAAAGCAATCAGTTTAAAGCCAGTACAGAGCAATTAATAAGGAAACACAAAGCAGGACATGTTTTCTTTAATTTATTGAATGCAGAATCTAGGAAGCTAGGGAGACTAAGTAATGGCATATAAAGTTCAATATGTTGGCCAAGAGAAAGGACAGTGGCCAGCTTAGTAAGTGGCCCTTGATGGGTGTGATTTGGGGGTATGACAGTGGAGGGTTGGGGAATGTAGTGGGCTTCCCACCCTCAGGTGAGTTACTACAGACAGCAATCAGTTTATAGCTGGTACAGAGCAATTAACAAGGAGGCACAAAGGAGAACAGGTTTTCTTTCATTTATTGAATATAGAAAAAAGAAAGCAAAGGATTCTTACTAACTGGCATATACAGTGTAATCTGTTGGTCAAGAGAAGGAACAGTGGCCAACTTAGTATGTGGTCCTTGATAGAAGAGAATTGGGGGAGGGGAGGGAAGTGTAGTGGGCTTCCCAACCTGAGGTCAGTTATTAGAGAGAGCAATCAGTTTATAGGTGGTACAGAGCAATTAACAAGGAGACACAAAGCAGAACAGGTTTTCTTTCATTCGTTGAATGTAGAACCCCTAAAGGAAGATTAATTAACTGCCATATAAAGTATAATTTCTTGGTCATGAAAAGAGACAGTAGCTTACTTAATAAGCATTGTTAGGTGGGAATTGGGGTTAGGGTTGAGGAGCATAGATGACTTCCCATCCTCAGGTTAATTACTGCAGAGAGCAACCAGTTTATAGCCAGTACAGAGTAATTAACAAGGAGGCACAAAGCAGAACAGGTTTTCTTTCATTTATTGAATAAAGAAAAAAAAGCTAGGGAGCTAAATAACTGGCATATATAGTGTAATCTCTTGGTCAAGGGAAAGGTCAGTGGCTAACTTAGTAAGTGGTCCTTAGAATGCAAGAGCTACTCCTTTGGGAGGAATGTCACAGCCACTTTCTAGCACAAAATAGGCATGTATTTGACTAGTTAAAGTTAATACACAGCAAGACCCTTCTTGTTAACCTTGGTTACATTGCAATTGAAAATATTCTCAGTGAAATCTTTCACTGAGCTGAGCCTTGTGGCAGAGTTCCTGTAGTTTCAGGGTCAGAGATGGATTTAGAGATCATAAGTCATTGCACAGTGGCAATATTCTCAGTGAAAACTTTCACATAGTTGAGCCTTGTTGCAGAGCTCTTGCAGTTTTGAGTTTGGGGGTGGATGTAGTGAACAAAGAAATGCATTGTGAAGGATGATGGTGACTGAATAGGGGATCTTGATAGAACTGATTTGGTTAGAGCTAAGTGGCAAAAAATTGTGAAATGATGGACTGACAGCCAAGAATGTGACACTTACAAGATTCACAATGGACTCCCAGACTTCACTCACTCTTTCTCCCCCTGTTTTGTCCTCAACCCTCCATTCATGTTTTATTGTTAAGCTGTAGAATTCAAGGAGGCAAACTGGGCTACATGCTGAAATGAAAGAAGATGAATGCTTTTCTCATGAACAAGTTGAACCAGATGTTTTGTAGTATAGATCAGTTGTGTTTCCTCTTTCCAAACCACCCTTCTCTCTTTGCTTCAGTTAATTTTCTCTAGTTCTAAACTCTCCTGGCTTCTTCTAACTTTAGAGATTCCCAGCTGTGCCTGCTTTCCTTGCACCACTGCATATAAAAGCTACTGAATGCACATGAAATACGTCAGCCTTATAATTTTATTGTATACATTTTGTCTCTTTCATATACTTTTAAATACTTCCACAGTGTGTTAAATGACCTGGTCTTGTTGGAATCCATTTCTAGTTATTCTTGCATAACTTTTCTTTCTTTGCACTTTCTTGACTGATTTAGTCTCACTAGGCCAATGAGCTCTTCTCAGGGGAGAACTGAGGCGATGTTCATACTGGTAAAACACAAAATCCAAGAGGCTCCAAAACCAAAATAAATCCAAGACAGGTCACGAGCAGCAATTGTTTTATTTGGTAAAGCCACTTAAAACCAAAACACAAAATTACATATATATTAAGTGCTTTTGCCCCTTTTCGGAACTTCATCAGAATATAAAAACAGTTAAGTTACAAAACTTTTATACACACATCCATGAGCAATGACAACACTTCCTTTATTATTTCAAAAAGGAGTGTTTCCAGCCATTCTTAGTCATAGTATCATAATGCCATCTAGTGTTTGGATGATTTAAGTGCACTTCATCTTGACAGTGTATAATCTTGCAAGTCAGCTAAAAAACTGTGAACTTTTTGTAGCAAACAGATTATGTTTTTATATATATTAGTTTCTGTGAAAAAAACTTAGATAAAATCTAAATAAAAATAAAAATCACATTAAAATGAGAAGTTAAAATCGTATACATAAAAGATCGCTCCAAAAAATCTAGTACCTAAAAATAACGCAACACTCAATACGTGCAATGAGATGGTAAAAATATTAAAACCAATTGTAATGGGCAATAGGAGCATTCAATTAAAGAGTATATAAAATGTATGTTATATATCCTTTCCTTTAAAAGGCTTGAGTAGGAGGACAAAAATGTGTGTTAAATATAAAGTTCACCTAAATAACTTTATTATATAAAAAGGATACTTAAAATGCAAGCCCATAGCAAAGGGGCCAGAGGTAACACTGCAATGTTCATACTGACAATGTGAAATTTGAACAGGGCATCAGGGAACTTCCCCTACTCATCAATGTTGTGAGTGGGAACCATTTTTGAGGAACACTTCCAGTTTCCATTCCAGGCACAGGGGTGGCCTGGAGAAATAGGTGGCAGATGGAGAGAGAAGGAGATGATGGAGTAGTGAAGGAAATGAAGGAGAAAGCATTTGTCAAGACTGGAGAATGTGTGCAAGATTCTGAGGAAATGTTTCAAAGAAACCTGTTTGATGGAGATGAGTCATCAAATGATGGATGTATAATTACAACCATCCAGTCGGGAGGGTTGTGGGATGATTTACTTAAGAAATGGTGGTGCAGAGTGAACCAGCAAATGATGGAGATGTTTCCTGTTTGAACATTATGGATTAAATACAAAAGGAGGATGCAGAGACAATCCTGAGGAATAGTGATGAGATGTAAAAGTAAGCATATGCACAAAAAGTAAAAGAAGGCAGAAGAAAATGAAAAATGGAAGCACATGGTAAGGATTCAAGGTAAAGAAGACAAAGAAATGGACAGGTATGAAGTAAGGGACAATTTAATAGCTCTTTTGGGTGTAAAAGCACATGAGGTAAGAGCATTTATTCTTATTATTCTTATTAACAAAGAGACATTGTGTGACATTATATCTGAGACAGTCTTTTCAATGGAAAATTTTGTTGGAGAATATGAAAAAAGAAAGACTGTAACCTATGGAATCTTCATGTGATAAAAAACATTTAACAGGGAAATGAAAAAGAAGATATATGTACAATTTCAAAAAAAGGTAGAAAAGAAATACTTTGAAAGGGCATTTGAAAGTTTTATTTATTTATTTATTATTTTAGATTTGTTTACCAGGAAAGTCTGACTGGACAAAATGTCCTTTTACAGTGGAGGCCCAGGGAGAAAAGCTCCACATTTATAAATAACAGTAAGATAGATATACGACGTACAGATACAAATATTGATTAAATCTCAGATACTAGTACAAAATGAAAATATATGCTATACATTTCACTGATACAATTATATAGTCTAGATAGGATACAAAGAATAGCAGTACTGTGGTTGTAGGTAGAAAACAAGCAAGTTAAGTGCCCATATGCTTAATAGGGGTATACTATTCAAATACAAAAATAACAGGTTGTGTTCCTTTAGCTGCTGAAATACATCTATTTCCTAATCAGGGACTGTGCAAGAGCAGGTCCATGATTCTGATAGGGGTGATTTGAGAGGTTTTTTAAAGTTGGACGTGTTAGTAGTTGCTCTGATATTTAATGGCAGGTAATTACATGTTTTGGCTATGCAGTTGGAGTAAAGGTAAACTCCAGCTGCATTGTTAGGTTTGGATATACTTAGGAAGGATTTGTTACTGGAATGCAATACCCTGTTATTGGAGTAGTGTATTAGCAGACTTTGAAGTACTGGTATTTTTTCTAGATGATTTAGTATTCAATGAATGGTGAGTTGATTATAAGCAAGTAGATTTGGTAGTTTGAGCTAGGATAGTTGTTTTAAAGCCAAACAATGATGATATTTGAAATTTGTTACTTTGGCAAACTTTGCGATTTTATTATAGAAAGTTTTGAGTTTTGTTAGGTCAGATTTCTAAGTGTTTGTAAGAATTTGTGAGGCATATAGTAGCATAGAGATAAGATGGGTTCTTGCCATAGTGGCCTTTGAAGATTTATTTAGAAAGTGTCAATTTCTGTAAAGGGTTCCTATTTTTTGTGAACTTTTTATGGTCTGTGATATACGTATGCCAAATTTTATATTATGGTCAATGACCACTCCAAGTAATTTTGTTTGGGAAACTGGAGAAATGATTGTATGGTTTTATGATGAGATATTGAATGGTGGGTAGGCATCTACAGCTCCAGTTAGATAGAAGAACATGAGTTTTGTTTTGGTAGGGTTAAGTATAAGTTGTGCATTGTTTATCCAAGATTCCACAGCATTAAATGACTGATGGGTGATTTTTTTGGGTTTTTGTAGTGTTGGGGCAGTACAAGTCAGGATGGAATCATCCACATATTGAACTATGGAGGTAAGTGAGATGGTAGTATGAAGAGTGTTAGTAAATATAATGAAAAGGAGAGGACCCAGAATAGACCTATGTGGAACTCCTAGGGTTACAGGCAGTAATGAAAAGAGATTTTGTTGCCATTTTACAGCTTGCTGGCATTCAGTTAGATATTGCTGGAAGCAAATAAGTGCAGAATGGCTAAGTTTAAGTTCTGAGAGTGTAGTAAAAAGTTTAGAATGAGAGATAGTATCAAAGCTTTGGACAGATCAAATTGCCATCATTGCGATGGTGGTTAATAATGTTAGTAAAGTTAACAAGGGAGGTGGTAGTGCTATGATTAGGATGGAAACCATGTTGAGTGTTAGATAGAAGACTGTTGATAATTAGATAGTTCAACATTTGTGAATAAATGCACCTCTCAAGTATTTTTCATAATGGTGATAGTATAACTATTGGCCAGTATTTTGATAATTCTGTCAAGTTTCTACCTTTATGTAGTGGGATGATATGTGATACTTTCCAAATTGTAGTGATTTGTAATTCTGATATGGATAAATGTACTAATATGGATACTGGATAGGATATTGCTTCTGCAGTGATTTTTAGGTATTCAGCAGGAAGTATAGTATGTTTAAGCCTTTTGGGATATTTAACTATTGTGTTTATTGGGACAGGCTGGAAAGAGAAGTTATTGCGATCTAGTGTGGGTACTATGTGGGTCGGGGTGGGGAAAGAACAATTATTGTTTGTGAGGGCTAGTATGGATTAGTGAAGTATCTGTTAAATTGTCAGGTATTTTGTCTTTAGTATTGGTGAATGTTGGGGAGAGAATACTAGTTTGTCCTGGCTGTAGGATTTTTTTGATGGCAGCCCAGAATTTTTGTGGGTTTCCTTGATTTTTTGTTTGGACACTGCTCTAGAAATTTATTTTGTCCTGTCTAATATGTGTTTTAACTTTATTTTGTAGTTCTAGATATGTTTGTTATTTGTAGTTTTGTCATTGAGCCATTTCTCCCAGGCCTTATCTCCAGTTTTTAACATAGATCTTGTTTCTTTGGTTAGCCAGGGGGCATACTTGGATTTTATTCTTCTTGTTCTAGGGGAGCCAAGATGTTTTGGATAGTGAGTAAGGTTGAGTTAAAGTGCTCAACTGCAGCATCTAAGGGGAGATCTTTGAGTGGTATTCAGTTGCATTTTTTAAACTAGTTATGAAGTCTTGGGAGACAATTTTTTCTTATCTCGGATTTGGTGGTAGATGGTAAGTTTATGTGGATTTATTAAGTGTTGGAGAATGTAAGTTGGAATATGGTCACTGAGGCTGTCTGGGAGACAGCTAGAATTAGGGATAAATTTGGCCTGTGTGTAAGGATCAAGTCTAGGATTGAATGTTTATTTGTTGTTTTTTTCTACTCTAGTACAAGTTTGGATTGTTTGTGAGAAACTGTGTAGGTTAATGTGGTCAGGGGGATTTTAAGAGTTGCTGGACAGCCAGTCCACATTAAAGTCACCCATTGTAATTGTTTCCTGAGGGAGGGATGTTGCTGTCCAATTTAGGATGTATTCTAGAGTGGTCAGATTGTTCCCATGTGGGATATAGGCACCCACTATGTTTAGATATTTCTTTGGATTAATTATTAGTTTAGTAAACAGTAATTCAGTGTTGTTAAAGTTTGGGATAGTTAGGTCTAGAGTTTCTAAACTGACATTGTTTTTGTATAGAAAGGTGATACCACCACTTCTTTTCTGTTGCCTAGCTAGCCTATGTATGTTGTATCCTGGGGGAAGTATTTCTTTGTTAGAGATGTCTGGTTTTAGCCAGGTTTCTGTTATAAGGGCTGTATCTGGAGTATATAGACAAGGGCAGCATACAGTTCTTTAATTTTGTTCATGATGTTCCTGATATTTATATTAAGTAATAGTAAGTCCGTACCTTTTCTGTAGAGAGTTAATAGGTGTTGGGATGGGTTGCAGTGTGAAGATTTAGATGGGTTGGATTTGTTTGGGGGTCAGGGTAGGGGTGAATGCCCCCACTAAGTACAAGCTATGATGCAATGTGAACTATAAATTTTAAGTATTTTGATATAAACTTATCATATTTCTGTGTAACAATAAGGTAAGATTGTTTTGTGAGTAAGGTAAATGATGTATGGTTTATGTTTGTGAGATTATAGATAGTTGGTGCTATTATTAAATTTGTATGTTTTAATTGTAATGGGTCTGGGAGGGGGACAGTGTACGTAGATTTTGTGCTGTTAATTTCTATACTGTGAAAGGTTATGTGAACTGTGATAGACAGAACTACAGGATTGACGGGTATAGTAATATTGCTTACTACTAATGTTTCATATATGTCTGAGTTAAAGTAATAATGTTTTGGGAGGGTAGGAATAATTGTTAGTTGTAATTGAGTTTTGATATGTGGGGGGATTTAAAACTATTCTCTTGTCTGGTTATGACTTATTGCACTAAAATATGTAAAGTAGCAGGTAGTTAAGCAAGTGGAGTGTGATATATGGGAGGGAGTTAGTATGATACAGTTTAATTGGATAATTGGAATGATATAAATTAGGATTTATCTTAGCTGTGATAGGATTGCTTTACTTCGGGCCAGTGGCTATTTGTAAACAAGTTTAGGCATAGCAGGGGTGTGTGGGAAATGGGGTAGGGGAGGGGAGTGGAGAGAGCCCAAGCAAAGCAAGGACGAATGGAGTGGGTAGAGCCAGTCAGTGTGCTTGTGACCAGAAAAAAACAATCAACAAAATGGTCTAGGTTGAAGATAGGTAGAAAGTTAAAGGAACTATAGTCCCTTGATGATTTTTTTAAAGCAAGTAGATTTTACTTATTTGTAAACAACATTCTAAGGAAATTGTAATGGACTGCAGTAATCACAAAACAGCTATAAGGTAATTTTGTTTTGCTTAGTATTATACACTAGCAACAGCTATAAGGAGAAAAACTTCATCTACAGGTAATTAAGCTTACTATTTTACTCAACAACAACTAAGGGGAGATAAATACACTTAAAGCTTATTTATCAGATGGGGGGGGGGCAGAAACTGCTTGATATTGTCCCTGGTAGTGTGCTCTCCAAACACCCTAATAACAAGCCAGTTAATTAATCATAGTCTTAACTGTGACCTACATTGATTTTTTGATGCTGTAAGTTCCTTTCTTCCAGCACTTTACATATTTTACAGTTCCTGGTTGCTTGAATGGGTTCACTGAGCACAGTTAAAATGAATTACAGCTGAAATACTGGATATTTTCAAGGATAGTTGCTGGAGTTAGTGTACTGTAAAGAAAAGGTATAGAATGAATATGTTTTCTGATACTTACACTAAGTAAAGCTCTATTTAAACAAAAATGTCTCCTTACTTACTCTAAGCACTTCTTGTGGCAGGTATGGGATAATGCATTATACTTATTTAAACTCTTAAAAGTATTTAAGTAAAAGGAACAACAAAGACTTGCAGTGAAATAGAGAGATAAACATACAGATACAATTAGGAAGCTTAAATACTCTATGCAATTCTTATGGGAGTTATGTTACAATTTGATATACTTATGGAAATGCTGTCAGTTTTATGTAAAAGGAACAATCAAGGAGAAAAACCTTGCAAAAAATAAACAGAATTTAAACATATAGAATCAATTAAAAGCTATAACTCAGTCCCGTAGGATGCTAATAGCATTTCAGTTTACTTAGAATAATCATGTGACCACCACTACAATTATTAAACATGTAAAACCTTGTTAAGTTTTGTAAAGGGGCCTGTACCTTATAAATGTAAAACCTAGCCTTAGATATAATTACTAAAACTGCTGCATAGTCACTGTAGTAGTAGTATAGTGAGTTATAACATCAGAGTTTCAGAGAAGGCCTGCTAATAAGCATGGTTGGTATAGAGTCAATATACACAATTATGTATCATTACCCCTTATATCAACAAAAATGCAAATATTAAAGAACAACAGATGCTAAATGGTATTAATATTCTAAGTCTTGCATTTCAGTAACATACAATTTAAGGTGCATTGAGAAAATAGCAAGGATACTTAAATGGGGAACACAAAGGACCAGTGAAGGGAAGATCAGTATCTGGTTTATTTTTAGAAATAGTGCCTGATCTTCAGTAGGTTTAAATAAAGCAATAGGTACCTTAGGAGGAGGGAGAAAGGATTACATCACTGGTCAGGTGGGAACCAGTTCTTACAGGGAAAGATAAAGCCAATCCATGTGCTTGTGACCAGAGGAAAAGCAATCAACAAAATGGTCTGGGTTGCAGGTAGATATGAAGCTAAATGAACTATATGCAAAGAAGTACTGGACACTGCAAATGTTTATGACAAAAAGGGGTTTATGGATTAGTGTCTGAGATTGTAATACTGAGTTAAAAATTGAAAGAGAAAAAGATTATACATATACCAAGCAAGACAAAGTGGAGGGGAACAGTGGTGTTATAAAATACTGGGAGCAAACCAAAACAGGTGTTTTTTTGTGAAAAAGAAGGACTTTTGATAAGTAATTGTGACAAAAAATGGTACATTTGTGAGAAAATGGGCATGGTGTAAAAATGTGAATTGAAATGTTATAAATGTAACAAAATTGGACATTTATGGATGTTTTGCAAAAATGAAAATAACAATAAGGAAAGAGAAGAAGATGAACAAAGAGAAGAAATTTTAGATGTAGTAGAAATAGAAGAAAATTAGATGAGAAAAAATAAAGAGGATATAGAAGAAGGTTCTGAAATAAGTGCTAAAGATGACATAAACTGGGAGATAGTAAAAGGTAAAAAAAGAATTATACTGGTAAAAGGGTAAATGACAGAAAAAGAAAATTTAAAGGATAAGTACAAAAGATTTAAAGGAAATGTATGAAAACGAATGTATATAGCTAAGGGGTTTGGTATAATGGTTAAGGTGTTTGACTCATAAACACAAGGTACAGTGTTTGATTCTCACCTTTGAGAAGGAAATTGGATATGCTTACAATGGTCTGTTAAGAAAGCTATCATAGTAACTAGCTATGAATTTATGAAACCATGAATCTAAGGGAAACTGAACATTTTAGAGGGCTTTTTGTAAATGTGGATAGTATTAAAAATATAGTAAGAAGAATATGAATTTTGCAGTGGTGTTATTCAATGTGATGCAGATGTAATTATATTAGAAGACACAAGATTTTTAACAAATGAAGAAGGATTACAAGAACACAGAAACTATGGGGATGAATGATAATTTGGAATTTGGGAAATGAGAGATGTTCCGGACTAGCCATATTCTGTAGAAATATAGTAAATATATTAGATGTAACTTTAGCAAAATGGGAAGATTAACCATTGTAGATTTAAAATGGAAAGAACAAGTGTATAGAATTATAACATTATATGCTTATAGTAACCGTAAAGAACGGGAAAGGTTATTTCATCAGATTTTAGACTGTGTAGTGATAAATATGAATATTTAATGACAGGAGACTTTATGATTTAAGAGGCATGCACAAAAAGAAAGGAAATGATATAAGAAAATGTTAGAAGTTATAAGATATGGTAAATTAAAACTTTGGGACAAAATTTCATGGCCTTGCAAAAGGGGTATGTATAGAACTGAAATAGATTATTTTACAGTATCAGATGGTTTAATTATAGGAGAAGGGGAGGTAGTTGAAACAGGATTTTCTGGTCTTCTTGCAATACGGCTAGAAATAAAAGAAAAGAAATTTATAAAAATAGGAAAATGAATAAAAAGTAGAAATGAGAAAGCATGGAACAAAGAAGGAAAGAGATTAGTATTATAGTTATGAAAAGATCATATTACTATAATAAAATTTTTTTTTATAAAAGTATGAATGGTAGATGATATTTAAGGAAAAATATAAAAAAAAATGTTTTTTACAGCGTCAATATGATGTGATAAAGGTAGTGAAAAAAAACTATAAAAGAACATATAACAATGCATAGGAAGATTTAGAACATAACGATATAAAGTACTTTGACAAAGAAAAATAATTTTATCAAAGAAAAATACAAAAATTGTTATATAAGAAAATATATTTTTACAAGGAAAACAGAAGTATCTAGTTGCTTAAGCAGATTAGTAAAGGAAGATGTAATAAGAAATGTAAAAGGAGAAATAGAAAGAACTCAGGAAAAGATTGTGAATAGGGTATTACAATATGTGCAAAAAATGTCTAAAGAAAAAAGAAGGTAGTGAAAAAACACAGAAAGTAAAAAAATTAACAGAAAAAAAAGAATAAAGAATTTAATTTCTTTAAATGAGTTAAATAAAGTATTAGGACAAATAAATATAGATTCAGCTGCAGGCCAGATGGAATAGGGTATGAAATGTATAAGCATTTAAGTGATTGGCAGAAAATATATATTTTTAAACATTTTGAATGATTAGTTAAATGAAGGTTTTATGTAAAAGAATTATGTAGTGGAATACTATAATTCATATGGAAGAAAGATACTAGAACAGAATTAAAAACATGGAGAGCAATAATACTGAATAATAATGATTATATGATCTTTATGAAAATAATACAAAAGAGATTTGAATCTAAAAATGGAAAATATTATGGAAAATAGCATATATAGTATAAAGAAGAAGGGTTGTCAAGAATTATTAATGATAGAGAAATTGTGGATGATATTTTGAATAGAAAAGAAGAAGCGGAAATCATGATAGTAGATCTTAATAAGGCATTTGGCACAATTGGACATGAAATCTTATGGGTAATAATGAAAGAATATAATGTAAGTAAGAAAGTTAGGACATTATGTATATCGTATGGTAATAATAAAGTAAAAATACTTGTAAATGGCTGGTTGACCCAAGAGGTACACATGAAGAGTGGTGTACGACATGGATGTCCAATGAGCTGTATACTCTGCATTAGTTATGAATGTGATAGTATGTGAAATAAATTACAAAATGAAGGAGATGGGGTATATAACACCTGAAGGGTTAAGAATTCCAGTTCTATTAACATATGCAGATGACATTATAATAATTGTAAAAAACAAAATTTGAATAAAAGAAGTAATAATTTACACAAATAACTGTCTCAAGATGAAAGGGATGGCTTTAAATAAAGAGAAACGTAAATGTTTAGGTGATATAGTAAAGATGGGGGGGTATATATTTTACAATGAATGGAATTTCTGTGTTAGGTATAGAATTTGGAAATAAAAATGCAAGTAGAATTCAGTGTGAAAAAACACTAGAAGAAACAAAGCAAATGTCTTTTCTTGAGAACATACACATTATCATTCACAAAAAAGGCTCATTTGATAACTTCAGTACTGATGGGAAAAATAGCATACTTAGCAAGTGTATTTATGTTGTGACAGTATTTGAAAAGGAATTATTGCAAATAAATATTAATTTATATGTTGTTCTAGATTAAACCCAGTAAAAAAGAAGAGTAAGTAAAGAAGGAGGGGGTTTAGGGTTAATTAACCCAGTGGTATATGCTGCTTCATTAAAATTGTGCAAAGTGTTAAAGCGGATAAATGAAAAAGATGAGAGATTAGTAGTAAATCTATATAAATAAAAGTATAATAATTTTTGGGGTATTCTAAAAAAGACTAAAAGAGAAAACAAGTGTATAAATGGAGAAATAAAACATTACCAAGAAAAAATAGATTTGTGGAAAATAAAAACTGATGATAAAGAAAAAGATAGAAAAGTATGGTATAAGAATGTAATGATAAAACATTACCATGTAAAACCATGGGCAAATCTAACAGATAAAAAATAAAGCTCTAAAAATAAGAGGCAAATGGTGTAATCAGAAAGTAGAATGTCAAGATTTTTGTGGAGACTGGTAATAGATAAACTGTCAGTTAAAGGTAATATGCCATATAAAAAGTAAAGTGATAGAATATGTTTACATTGTCAAGAAGAAGAAACTATGGAACATGTGCTTTTGAAAAGTAAAGGAGTAAAAAAGCTATCAGGAAACTATGTAAAAAAGATTTTTTGAAGATATAAAAGAAGCAGATAAAATAAACATGGATATGATTAAATATGGATATTATAAGAACATAAGTAAAGAATGTGTTAAAAGAGTAGATAAAAAGTTATTTTATATGGATTATATTGAATGAAAGAATAAATGAAATTATGTTCAATGGTAAATGGATTTTAACAACAATATTAAGTAAAATCAGATGGTGGCTATGGAAAAAGTAGTGGGAGTCTAATAGAGCTGAAAATTTAGCATGCCTGTAAAGGAAATTATGAATATGTTTAAACAGATTTGTATATTTATATATTTGTACATATGGAAATATTTCTAAATATGTAAATTCTGTGTAAATAAGAGTTATTTTTGCATACAAATAAAAGACACCTACTCTTTTTTATAAGTGCATGGCACCTGTGCTATCACCATCTCTGTCAGATGGGGAGTAGGTTTAACGTCTCGTCTGAAGGATGGCACACTCAGGAGTGCAACATCTTTGTTATACTGCATTACAGGGCCAGTACTGGAAAAGTAATCCAGATGCCTGGTATGAGAAAAGAACCTACAGCACCAAAGGAGTGCACTACCTGTTGTTTTCTAGGCTAGTTTGTAAAGACTTTTTTTAATGAATGCAAGTTTCTTTATGCCAGCAGGGGTAATATAAGTGGTTTAATTCAACATGCTGGATTAATTCAATGATTTCTGAAATGATTGATATTGCACTAATCTTTGTAGGTTGCAATAAACTAGTGGTTATTTTATTCTATGTTGGATTGCACCAAATGAGTCTTGCAACTTTATTCGTAAGTGTACAGTACTTTGCATCTTTGCATTTGCACAGATCCAGGATAGTCATATTCTCATTTTGTTCCCTGGACTCTTGATTTTGCTTATTGTCACTTAGTTATCTCTCTTTCCTGCTGCCATGCTGACTGGGATTTCTTCAATGAAATATAAATAAATCATGTTAATTTTACATGCCAGCTAGTGCCTAAAGTACTCATTATAAGCTTTAGGCATTCTAGTATGGCAGTAGAATGACATCATGCTATATAACATACTTGCTAAGTTAATGCCACCAGATACTCTATAGTAATATTTATTTACAAGGTCATTCAGCTTTTGGCATACTTCCTATGTTGTGGATGCAATGACATTCTAAAACGGAAAGACAGACCATCCACCTAGGAACGATATGGCACCAGGGTGAATGTTACAGCTTTTGTCTACCTGCTTTGTAAATTTGTAACTCAAACTACTAAAGGCACAGTCTGCATGTGTTTTTGTGACATTTCTCATACGTGCAACATTTCTGAGCTGGGTATATATATATATATATATATATATATATATATATATATATATATATATATATATATCATGTTTTTAAAAGGTTTAAGGATTAGGTTTTTCAGATTCAGAAATACTTTTGTTCAGACATAAATCATGTTATGCTCAACATGAATGCCAGTCCTTTTTGGCTTGTTCCAAAAAGAATAATCATTCAGTAGTCCCATTTAGTTAAACATTTTAGCACTTTGTCATTGTTGTACATCAACTATCCAATCATTTATTTTAGTATTTTGTTTTGTTTACTTGTTGATTCCCACTAGGCATGCTTATTATCAAGAAAGAACTTATGTGTTATTTATAGTGGGTAAGGGTAATTTATCCCAGACAACAGGGAAATTCCTATAGTGTTTCTTGAAAATGAAGGAGTTTTAGACTGCAGCTGGTGGTGAAATGCACATGTCATCAGAGATGCTGTGATAAAATGAGGAAAATGCTTTAACTGTTACTGTTTTGGATGGTTCTGGCTTGCCCATGGGGATGCTTTTGAAGATATGTGATAAAGCTGAGCCTTACCAGACCCAAATGAAGGCTTATGCAGTGATACTGTTGAGAAGATGGGTACTTTCACAGTTCTGCTGGAAAGTGAGGCTCATACTGCCAAGGGAGAAACTGTTGTGTCTAAATAAAGCTCCAGAGGGGTACTGCAGTGCTGCAATAGCCAGTTTCCTTTACGTGAAACTTCAGAGGCACAGAAAGAAATGATGTTATGCTCATTACCACACCCCGTCTATGATATAGTGAGAAGCGGAACTTTTGGAGTTACTGTGTTACCCAGAAGGAAACCTTTGTATTTTAGAAGCAAGTTAACTGCTCCACTTAACAGAGTGGAGTTTTTAGAGAGGTTTTGGAGTGTTTCTGTTATTGCTTAGTAACTAAGGTTGCTGATTCACACTAGCAGTAAGCTTTACTTTGATGTGTCTTTTGAGACTACTGAAAATGCTTTAAAGTATGTCTAGATTTTTCAACTTGAAACTAAACCTTGCTCTGCAGAATAACACCATGCTGCAAAACATTGTAATTGTGCATTATCAGTGGGTCTTTCTGCAGTTTTGTTCTAAGTGAATGAGAAAGGTGTTCCTGAAACCTTGTGGGTTTGGATTGGATAGAGCTGGAAGTTTTGCTAGGCTTTGAGTTTTTTGAATGATTATATGGTGTATTAATTAAATATTATTGTTTTTGTTGATACATGAGGGGGTACTTGTTTTATTTTTGTGAGAAACCTGGGCATTTGGCTGCTGTTTGTCCTGTTAAATGCTATAATAAATATGGAGAAAAGGGAACAGTTCTGTCACCAGCATTGTTGTAAATTTTACTCTTATTACTGAGAAAATTGCCCTGGGTACATGCTGATACTGACCTATCGCAGAGGTGAGGGAAGATGGTTTGGGTTAGAGATGCAGGTAATTTCTACTCGGGAGGCAGAGTTGTCTGCAGCTGTTTCTCAGACTGATGACATTTAGTGACCCCCCCTAGAAAATTCAAAATGGCTGTCTACTCCTCTAGCTGTTGTCCCTCTGACTAACTTCTTTTCATCTATACAATCTAATCTTTTGGCCATTCAGTCTCCATATTTCAGGACTCACTCTAGCAGGTCCAGACATTTCAAATGGTGACAGAAATTGGCAGTTCCCTTGTGCTGAACCGTGTCTTTGTATGTTATTAGTCAGAGGCCTGCTACCTGTTTTCTTTTTTTTTTAGTAGACTTTGTTTAAAAAGCATCCATTTTATTAATTGTCTAGAAAATAGGAAGAGGGAGGCAGGTTAGGGAGGGGAGAGAGTTGGGTCTTTTTGCCTGCAGAAGTGCTCAGGAGTGTTTTTTCTTGCTTTATACAAAACCAAAGTCATTTTTGGGGACAGTTTAGTTACTGAGCCAGGAAGAGGTTGAATTAATATTTTTTTTAATTCAGTGACTCACACACATTCAGGTGCATAATACTAATACTTGTGTACATGAGAAGGATAAGAGAGAGTTGCTTGGAATAACTGGTCTGCTTCTTTGTATTACCATCCCTGCTTGTTAGCTAAAAGACCTTAACACTCACATTATCTTTCACAAGAGAAAAAAGTCAGCAGATGGCAGGATACTTAGAATCTTCTTTTCTTCAGGTAGGCTTATGTGTTCGTATTTCTGTGTAAGAACATGTTATTATATATATAATATTGATTATATTTTTATTACTTCTGTTTTATTGGGTTGTGGTGTTAAGGCATTAGATTGTTACATTCTGATAACAGGGCTTTGTCTTTTGCTGATTTTGTTTGGCTGATTTTGCTAAAAACTTAGGATGTTGAGTACTGAGTCACTGAAATTTGATTCTGTCAAATCTGCCTTAGATTTTCTGTCAAAGAAAGCATACCTCTCAACCTGCTTGCACTGAAAATAGGAAAGTAACATTTTTTTGCCTTGAAAAATAGGCATAGCCAGCTAAAAATGTGGATGTCTAATTATCATAAAATTTAAATACCAGAGAACACCTAACTCTTTCTGCATAGGTTCATAGGTTCATAGGTTGGTACTAGGCTATCGGCCCTAGGGCCTATACAAGCTTAGCCATAACAATTCCCTGGCTATTTCTTCCCACACTATTTACTTCCATGGACCCCTGTCAAGTAGGGCGACTGACGTGATCCCCAGGGTGAATTTCCTTTCTCCCATCCAATCGTCAAGGTTCCTTTTGAAGAGGGCCAAAGAAGCGCTCTGTTTGACATGTATGGGCAGTCTATTCCAGAGTCTGGGGAGTCTCTGGGTCAGAAACCTATCTCTCCAGCATGTTTTGTTTATTGTGATGACAAGGTTTCGATCCCTGGACCATGTGACTCTGAGGGATTGGGATTCCTTTAAATGTAGCTTGTCCAACAGCTCAGGGTTTGACATGGCCTTGTATGTTAAGCAGAGATCGCCTCTGAGTAGACGATATGCAACAGAGTATAGCTGGAGTTTATTAAGGTGGTCAGCGTAGGGCATCTGCTTTAGGCCTGTGATTCTTTTAGTGATGTTTTTCTGTGGCCTTTCCAGTTGTTGCATATGTCTTGAGAGGTACATACCAAATGGGGCATTGTATTCTATAATGGGTTTAATGAGGGAAGAGTACAGTGGGACAATGACATCCTTTTTTTTGGATGAAAAGCCCTTAGTGATGAGGTGTGCCACATTGAAGGATTTCCTGACTGTTGTGGCAATGTGGTTATCGAAGGTGAAACCACTGTCCACCTGTGTCCCTTAGTCTCTTATCATACTTTCGGTATTTAGTGTACTGCCACCTATGTGGTAATTCACAGGCACATGTTTTTTCCCAAAGGGGATAACTATACATTTCTTGGCATTGAGCTTAAGCTCATGGCTCTGGCACCAAGCATCTGTTTTTGTAAGGCCCTTTTGTAGAGTATCCAAATCATTTGGGGATTCAATAATGGCTCCCAGTTTTCAGTTATCTGCAAACTTTGTTAGCCAGAGTCCCTTAGTGTTGGCCTCTACTTCAGAGAAGTAGATGCCAAACAAGAGCAGTCCCAGGACTGAACCCTGAGATACTACACTTGTCACTTGTCTGGAGCTGGATTTGGAGTCTGCTACTTTTACAGTGTGGGTTCTGTCAGTAAGCCAGTTGGCAACCCATCGAGTGATGCAGGGTTTAATGCCCAGCTTAGTACGTCTATCTATGATTCCAGAGTGGGGGATGGTGTCAAAGGCCTTGGCGAGGTCCAGATAGGCTGTGTGGACTGCCTTACCCTTGTCCACGGCTCTGGAGACTGATACAAAAAAGTCAGTCAGGTTCAGGAGACAAGATCGGCCCTTCACAAACCCAAACTGGGTGGGGTCCAGTGTTTGAAGGTTGCCAATGTCTTTGTTTATAAGTTCCATGATAATACATTCCATGGCCTTGCAGACTAGGCTCGTCAGACTGATGGGGCAGTAGTTCCCGGGATCCAAGGTGGATCCCCCCTTGTGGAGTGAGATAACTGTAGCTGTGCGCCACTCAGTGGGCATGAAGCCTGAGGTGAGGCTATGATTAAACATGACACTTAGGTGAGGTGCCAGTTCATTTTGTAGTTCATGTAGTACACAGCCCGGGATGTCATCTGGTCCCATGGATGCTGTATTCTTAACTTTGTAGAGTGCATTTTTTACCTGTGTGGCCATTATCTGGGATACTACTTAAACACATGTTTAAAAACAGAGAATGGCAGAAATGAGAGACAGTAAAATCTGTAGACTTTGATGAATTGTATTGCAAAATTCTATCACAGAAAGTTATTTATTTTTGTTTCAGAAAAAGGAAATATAACATGTGTGCCCCCTTTCTTTAAATTAGTGGGGGCACTAATATGTTGGTCATGTAGTGTGGATTTATGTGTACTAGAGAGCTTCAAAAATCATGTGTGATAAGGACATTCAGAAAATTCTGTGACTGGGTAAATTAGGCCTGAAAATAGGGACCTAGCTGCCAAAATAGGTACATCCTGTGCGGGGGTAAAACAGGACTGAAAATAGGAATGTTTCTGTAAAATAGGAACAGATGAGAAGTCTGTAAGGGAATACCTAGAAATGAGACCATTTTATGAGTTCTGAATTCTTGGTGGGAGAAGATTTTTTAAGAGTATTCCTTCCAATGCAATCTTTTGAGATGTAGGATTGAGCACTCTTACAAGAGATTAGTAGAACATTTACATCAGACTTTGGAGTGCCCTTCAGAATGTTTATGAATCTTAACAATCTATTGCTGGAAAAATCTAAAATGGTTTGTTACTAGAGATAAGATAGATGTTCAGAGTGTATCAAGAAGAGGATAGATGTTATCTATCTCAGTTATAATGGTATTTCCCAATCTAAGATTTTTCAAATAGATGAACATTATTTGACAAATTTTGATGCAGGTACAATTATTTCTCCTCCTAATGGCTAGTGATGGGGTTGTGTCTTATGTGGGGAAGACAGAATGTCCTTAAACCAAAAAAATACTTTTTGGAAATTTGCTTTGCATTAAGTAAGGTAAATTTGAATGGTGCACTTGGTCCAGATAATTTTCCTTTTTGCCTCAGTCAAGTTGTTGGATGATTGATGACTTAACTGTTGAGTGTGGTTTTTAATGACAGTTTCTTAACTAATGAAATACCTTCTTCTTTTGAGGGGTGTCATTGTATTTATCTTCAATGGAAAAGAAAGAAATAATTGGAGCCCATTAGTCATGTTGAACATGGATTATAAACTGTGAGCTATGGTTATTTTGCTTAATGTGTAGATAGGTATAGATCCAGAAGTTTTTGGTCTTACAAAGAATAGACATATGCTCTTCTTGCGTGAGTTGAAACTTGTATGCTCTCGTGTTTGTTGACTTACTGAATTAGTTGTTCTATACCAAAGACTTTGACAAAGTTTCACTTGCTGCCTTGTTTTCAGTTTTTAAGCATATAGAAAATTGGGATTAAACTCATGTATTTCTTTTCATCTCTTACTTTAGAAGTTTGTGTATGGCTGTTGATAAATGGAGTGCTGGGAATAAATGCATTGGGACTTACAATTGTATCAATCAAGGTTGCCCATCAGTCCTGTGTGATTTGATTTATTAATCAACACTTTTGTCCTATATTTCCATTTTGCTTCAATATCAATGATTAGGTCAGTTTTTGAGAGGGTAGATATTGTTACAATCTTCATTTACACTGATGATGTTGTTAAGTAGTTTTATATTATTGTGTGTTCCAGAGATTCTTAGGTTAGCTGCTCAGCTTTTACAGTTCTTCGGTCTTTCCTTGAATAGGGCAAAGTGTTTTACCTTTGGCAGTCCAAATTGCTTTCATAATACACTTTTGTTGATTTCCCATTTTTTTCTTTTGGGGATTTCCTTCTCCATTTGTGGTATTAGGAGTTTTGTATACTATGTTTATACTTTCTATGAGCTACCATCCATTCTTGGAAGGCATTCTAGATGTCTTATTAAAAACTTTTTTTGGAATCAGGAATGTTTTGTTAAGTGAACTTTGCTATTATACTAGAGTTTATCCTCTTCCTGTATCACTAAATGTAGGATATATATTATGGCTATTTTTTCAAGGCTAGTTGAGGATGCCATCCTAATTCCATATGAGGAGAAGCTCTGTATAATTCTGAACAGCACTGAAATGTGTGTGTGTGTGTGTGTGTGTATATATATATATATATATATATATATATATATATATATATATATATATATATATATATATATATAGCACATCTAGCATTTCTTCAGGGCCTCTCTTCTTCTATTTCAGGTCATAAGGTAAATGACAGAAATTGATTCCTCATTGAGTAATTTGCTTAGTATCAGTTATTGTTCCCTTAGATAGGGCTTAGGTTCTGCAAAACAAATTGACGGGTGCTGCAGGATGGTTAAGTTCTTATAGTAGCATGATTTGGGCATGGAGAAAGGTCTGGATAGAAAATCATAAAGATAAAAAAAAATTAATATTTTTTTTCATTTTATCTATGTGAGCAAATTTTAATCCATATTATAAATCAAGTATCCCTTTTAGATTATGATGGTTTGGAATCATACATCTTAACCTCTTAGCACAATAAATCTGAAGAAAAACAAAAATAATGGGGGAACACATGCCCAGAAATGGGCAAATTTTAAATATTGTTATTATAACGTTTATAGAATAACAGGTTTTGTGTTAGCATTAATTTCCTGGAGGCTACAAAGTCTAAAAATCAAATGCCAGTCATTATTTAGTGACTTCAATCCTCAATGATTTGACAAGCAACCACAGTTAGAGGAACAGACCAAAACTAAGTGACAAAAATCTTGACATTTTTGCAAAATTCTGGACAGTTAATAGGTGTGTTTGGACTGGATTCTGTGTTGCAGGACAATGCAGCCAATTCATGGTTATCTGAAATTACAGCAAAAGGGCTTTTGAAGTATAAATATGTCAAAAGAAAGGTTTTGATCTTATCCATATTTCCACTTCGAAGAAACTCTGGACTATTTGTTTTTCTCCTGTAGGATAGGGAATGGAGTTTGGAGATCTTTTTTGTCCAAATGTCCTCATTACTCTTTGAGAAATCATGTAAACAAGTTGGGTAGCAGCAAAACCAATACAGACCAGTAAAAGCCAAAAAGATTTAATAAGATTAAGCGCTTTTCGTTTGCTCTGTCAGCAAACTTCTTCAGACAACTAAAGTAGTCACATTGTGAGTATATATACATTTCGCTCTGGGTTAATTAGTTGATTAATCAATTAACTTACAGAGGCAACCAACTTCTCTAATTACAGAGCCATCCACTGACAATAGTAAAATACTTATGCAAAAATACTAAACAGCATTCACAACAAAATAGTGGTAGTAATAAATTTAAAAATAAAGGGAAATTCTAATAATACTAATAGTTATGGTAATAGTTGATATAAAAATAGTAGATATAGGAAAAACTATATATCTATATATATTATTTACATATACTAAATAACATATATCAACATATGTCTTTTTTGTATATAGAACATTTTTTATATATAAGTAAAACCATACTAGAGTAGATTTCAGTGTGAACATTCAATATAAATAAATCAAACATTTGTCAACATTCACTTTACAGCTTCTCCTATCTAAAATATGTTTATGTCTAATTCATGTTAAAACCAGATGTATATAAAAATGAATAATAAATTGAAAAGATCATCTCTACTTGACTCCAAGTAGAATATTCTCTGTCTGTTAAACGTAGCACTTGCTCCTACAGTACTTATTACCCTGATACGGCACTCTTGTCATAGATAGTACCCCAAAAAAGGCAACCCCCCATTTTTCGGTCACCCCCGTCCCCCCGGAATCTTTTTAAAGCTTTTTTTGTCTATTCCTTCTAGCATGTCGAGGGATCAGTTGCTTGTGTCCTCTCCTGCTCAGCTGGTGAACCTGGGAATATTGAGGCAATGTTACAATTGCCTCATGTACACAGAAAACCCTCTCCTCCTCCCACAAAACACAAATACATGCGAGAGATGCAACTATACGGCCAAACTGGAGGCTGAGCTCTCAACATAGGACTGGCAAGACCAGTCAGGAGGAGAAGGTTACCACACACACTATAGACCCAGTCTCACATAGTACCATTACAACCTCAAATCATACACATAAACACACAAAGACATACTCGGAGGCTCTGATCAAAATTTACCAAAACAACAGAGGCCACCAAAGCAGACACCCAAACAACCACCACCTCAGAACACAACACCTGCAACACATAGACCTCACAGTCAGAGTGTCAAACAGTCACAGCCCTTAAGGCCAAACACAATGCCAGACACACTTGTCATTGGTGACTCCATAGTCAGACACACTGACGTCCCGTTCACCAGACTGAATAAGGAGAAGGTCACAGTAAGCTGCCTGTCAGGCGCTAGAATCCGCCACATAACGCATGCACTCAAGTCTCTCAACAGCAGGTACAAATATGACTCAGTCATTGTCCACGCTGGTGTAAACGACCTGAGACGTACCTCCTTGGACTACATGAAAAGAGACATTGAGGAGCTCTCTGATTATGTAGCCCAGGCAGGTATGACCCTGACCTTGAGCAGTATCCTACCTTCACCAAGAATGATGCCACAATACAGAGATAAGATGATCAACTTTAACAATTGGCTTAAACACTGGTGTCATTCAAAGGGGATCCAGTGTCTGTCTGCCTGGGATGACATGCTGGACAAGCCACGCTGCAAGGGACGGCTTGCACCTGTCACCCTGGGATTCCGGATATTGGCAAAGGCTCTTGCCACCCCATAGTGCCTTTTTAGGCAAGGCTCAAATTCTAAACCTACCACCCTAGAACATAAAAAGGAAAAAACTAAGGGTAATGCTGCTCAATGCCAGAAGTCTAAATCTCAAAATGCACGCACTCGAGGCCCTTCTCAGTATGGAGAACATCGATGTCTGTGCTGTGACAGAAACCTGGTTCAAGGCTCTCGAGAGCACCCCAGCGTTATCAGGTTTTACCTCATATCATGCGTTCCGGCCCCAAAATCCGGACAATACCAAGAAAGGAGGTGGGTATCCATATTCATCAAGGACACCCACACCTCAAGACTGGTGGCAACGCATGATGCATCGGAGACCATCCAGGTGCAATTAACCATAGGCAAGACTGCTCTGCAAATTGTAGCATGTTACAGGCCACCCTCACAAACTCAGGAACCTCACATGGCCTTCCTGAAAACACTAGAGGGGATAAATGTATCACCAAACACCATCATACTAGGTGACTTCAATTACCCTAATATAGACTGGGAACACTACTCAAGCCCAAACACCCTAGCCCAAAAGTTCCTGGAATTCATAAATTCAAATGCCATGGAACAACTAGTCACCATCCCCACAAGAGGAGACAACATACTTGATCTCATCATCACGAACATGGGAGCACAATGTTCAACACCGGAGGTGTACCCCTCACTGGTGAGATCAGACCACAAACTAATCTCGCTGGAGGTCCTCATCCCACCCCCACCTGAAATAAAAAAGACCATAGTAAAGAACTTCTCAAAAGCAGACTTCACACTTCTAAAGACTAGTGTGGTCTCCTTTAAGGCCCCCGAGCTGGCGGAAAACAGTACTCAAGCCGCTGAATCGCTTACAAATGCCTTCTACCAGCACCTACAGGACTGCATGGATAAGGCAATCCCAAACAAAACAAAGACTCTTTGTACCAAAGGCAAGCGTCCAGTCTGGTGGACCCCAGCCATAAACAAACTCTACAACAAAAGGAGGAAGCTACTACAAGATAGAGCAAAATCCTTAAAAGGTAAGACACCCTTGATCACTATAAGTAAAAACTAAGAGCTCTCATAAAATCTTCCAAAGCAAATTTCGAGAGAAAAATAGCTAAAGACTCAAAAGACAATCATAAGGCTTTCTTTAGCTATGTTAGAAACCTGGGAGGAAACTCCCAGATATGCTCAGAGCTAGTTCAAAATGATGTGAAGATTACTGATCCTACAGACATTGCCAACATACTGGCTGACAGGTTCAGTGCAAACTTCTCCCTCCCCCAAAAGGAGGGATATCTATACCAAACGATTGCAGCCCCCATACATCTCCAGCGCCCAAGTGAAAACTGCTCTCTCCAAAGCAAAACACAGCATCCATGGGACCTGATGGTGTCCCCGGCTGTGTGCTCCATGAACTCAATGAGGAATTAAACCCACAGCTAGGACAGCTGTTTAATCAAAGTCTTACCTCTGGATACGCACTCCAGGAGTGGCGCACTGCAACTGTGGTACCACTTCACAAAGGCGGTGCCTCCACCGACCCTGGAAATTACCGCCCATTAGTTTGACAAGCCTTATCTGCAAAGCCATGGAGAGGATCATAATGGACCTCATAAATAAAGACATAGGGAATTTGCAGACTTTGGATCCAACCCAGTTTGGCTTTGTCAAAGGCAGATCATGCCTTTTAAATTTGGTTGACTTTTGAAACAGTCACCAAAGCCATTGATGAGGAAAGGCAGTCCATACAGCCTACCTCGATCTGGCTAAGGCCTTCGATACAATACCCCACTCAGGTATCATTGAAAAACTCATCAGCTTAAATGTCAACCCATACATCACAAGATGGGTTGCAAACTGGCTGAGTGACAGAACCCACAGGGTCAGAGTTGCTGGCGCCATGTCAGACTCAAAGCCTGTCACAAGTGGTGTCCCACAGGGCTCAGTCCTGGGCCCACTCTTGTTTGGCATCTACTTCAAGTACAAGCAAACACAGGAGGGTTATGGCTGACCAAGTTTGCAGATGACTGCAAACTGGGCCATAGTAGAAAACACATCTGACACAGATATCCTTCAGAAGGGTCTCACAGAAACGGATAACTGGTGCCAGAGCCACGGCCTAAAGTTAAATGCCAAAAAATGCATAGTCATACCCTTCGGGAAAAACAAGGTTACCCCTAGCTACCAAATAGGTGGCAATCCACTGAGCGCAGAAGAAGTTATCAGGGACCTGGGGACCCAGGTTGATAGTAGTCTGTCATTCGACACCCATGTAGCTAAAGTAGTTAGGAAGACCTTCTACATTGCCCACCTTATCATGAAGGGTTTCTCATCTAGATCAAGGGAGGTCATAGTCTCCCTTTACTCATCACTCATCAGACCTATGATTGAGTACAATGCCCCATTCGGAATGTATCTGACCCGACACTTGCAGCAGCTGGAGAGGCCACAAAGTTCCTCACCAAAAGGATAAAGGGTCTCAAAAATCTGTCCTATGCTGCCCGACTGAAAGAACTCCAGCTCTACTCAGTCGCACCGCTTGGACAGAGGTGACCTTTGGATAACATAGAAGGCCATGTCAAACCCAGATTTGATGAATATGCTTCACCTCAAAAATCCAGATCCATCAGAGCCACAAGGGCGGGAGACTTAAACCTGGACACGACTATTAATAGGACGTGCTGGAGGGATAGATTCATCACCCAAAGACTCCCTATGCTGTGGAACAAAATCCCGGTACATGTGAGGCAGAGCACCTCACTGGCCTTGTTCAAGAGAAATCTTGACCAATGGATGGGAGATCGCAGATATACCCCAGGGATTACCTCAGTGTCATTGCTCGACAGAGGCACAGCAAAATAATGGGTTTAGTTCCCCGTACTAAAGGGGTGGCGTAAGCCACAAAACGATGGGCTAGGCTTGTAAATGCCCTCGGGCAGATAGCCTAGTATGAACCTATGAACCTATGAACCTATAAAATAATCTGACATTCTATATTAATATATTTTCCTAAATTCATCTTTTTAGACTTTTAAGCTTTAACACACTGCTCAAACTACAGGTCTCATTTATACCTGGTAGATTATATGCATTAAGTCTAATCTGCCAGAATAGTTCCAGCTCTTTGAGTTGCAATGGTGCAGGACCACCTCTAACATCGAGCTCTGGCTGGTCTATAACTAAAAATCTGAACTGATGTCCAGAAAAATTCTGCCACATGTTTAGCTAGGGGATTGTCTTGTTTGTTCCTGCTAATGGCATATGAGTGTTCATACATACGGTCACGGAATCTCCTCTCCGTCTTACCGATGTAAAATGCCTGGCATCCCTGGCATTTAGCCAGGTACACTACCATTCTAGTGTTGCAATTGGCCCTACACTTCAGTCTGTATTGAACATTATTTATTTCGAATCTGTTGGATTCAGTTACTAATTTGCAAAAATTGCAATTTTGGCATTTGTACATACCAGTTATTTTTGGTTGTTTTTTCCGGCATTGTTCATATAGTACCTTCAAATTCCTACCCTTCCTAAATATAGTGCCCAGGTATTCACCCAATTTATTTAATATACTAGGGTTACTTGCAAAAATAACCCAGTTTTTTGCAGTATGCCTATACAGTGATAACTGAATGTGTTATAGGTTGTAATGAACTTTGTTTCTGGTGAGTCAGGTGTGGCAAGGACACTCAATTCTGTTACTACAGAATTTCCCATATTTTCTGATGTGATCTCTTGCATGGTAACTAGCTTTTTCATTGACAAAATAGGTTTATACATTCCTTTGATATGTTTGTCACTCACTCACTTCCAAGATCAGTCCTGAAATTAGCTCCAAAGGGTAGCCTCTCTGTGTGAACATCATTCCCAAGAGTTGACATTCCTCTTGGAAATCCTGTTCAGTAGAAACTATACGAGCTGCTCGTACTAACTGACCTTTAATTACTGAACGTTTTTGGTAAAAAGGGTGGCAGCTGGTAAAGTGTAAAAACGTATTCGAATATGTTTCCTTCCTGTGTATTTTTGCCTGGTAACATTTCAAAGCATGTTTTTTGATAAATTAATGTCTAAGTAAGCTATCCTATCAATATCAAAGGTGAGGTAAGTGAAACAAAAGAAATCAGTTGAGGTGTTAAAAATATTTAATACTGTTTCACTCGACTTATAGAATAACAGGTTTTGTGTTAGCATTAATTTCCTGGAGGCTACAAAGTCTAAAAATCAAATGCCAGTCATTATTTAGTGACTTCAATCCTCAATGATTTGACAAGCAGAATAAAGATATCATCTAGATACCGTGTGTAAAAGACTAATTTGTTTTTAATACTGTCATTTTTGAACACATACTCAGACTCCCAGTGGGCCATCACTAAGTTAGCAATGCTAGTTCCACAAGGGGAGCCCATTGCCACACCTATTTTCTGAAGAAAGAAGTTGTCTCCAAACATAAAGAAATTGTTGTATAAAACAATTTCCAAGAGTTCTTTCACAAGTGAAATTTCATCTATTGTAGCCTTATTCTTAACCATAACTCGAGTTACCCACTCTATACCAGTATCTTGAGGTATACTGGTGTAGAGGTCTTTAACATCTACGGTAAGGAAGTTATAGTTAGGGTTGAAGTCCAAACCATTTAACTTCTCTAAAAATGACCAGGAATCCTTACAAATTTGTGACTCAAGTTTAACAATTTTTTGTAAAATAGAGTCAATTACCTTGGCATATGGATGATAACCCATTGTTTCAGGGAATGGTTACATCACTGAACCATTATCACTGTATCTTACCAAACATCTCAAGCCTTTGTTATCTTTTGTATGATCATGGTTACAGGATACTACCAACTTTTTACAAATCATTTCAGATACTCAGTTGGAACCAGATTGGTTATTGTGTACACTTGATATAAGTGCCCTTTATACCAACATTCCTCATCAAGGGGGTTTGGAGGCCCTGGCCTATTGGCTGGAGTTGGCCGGCTTATATCAGCATGATTTCAACCAGTTTTTGGTTGGTCTTGCAGAACATGTCCTGACCAATAACGTCTTCTTCTATCAAGATATTTGCTATTGGCAAACAAAGGGTACAGCAATGGGAGCATCGTTTGTCCCTATTTATGCTGATTTGTTTATGGCGTTTGTTGAAAAGCATATTATCTACAACAGCCATAACAACATTTATCTTGAAAACATTGATATTTGGAGACGTTATTTGGACGACTGCTGGATGGTATGGAAAGGAGAGATCCATCAATTATTTGATTTTCTAAGGTATCTGAATGATAACAAATGGGGCCTTCAGTTCACAGTACACTATGATATCAACACCATTACCTTTTTGGATGTACTGATTAATAGGCTACCAGACAACACATTAAGTACTGAGGTATTCAGAAAGTATCCTGAATACAATGCCATCCTCCATGCCACCAGCTTTCACCCCCCACACATTGCTAAGAATATTTCTAAATCCCAATTCATCATAATGAAGCGTATCTGTTCTGATGAATCTTCCTTTCAGGAACAAAGAAAAAAACCTCACAAACAGATTTAGATCTAGGGGTTACAAGATGGGGCATGTTCTGCAAGCCAGCAATTTGGCTGATACACTCCAGAGGGATGATTTGTTACGCTACAAAGAACACAATACCATGGTATCACAACTGATTAGGTTTACAACTACATATGCTAGAAATTCAGACATTCTCATCCATAGTATACACAGACACTGGAACATTTTACAATGCGTCCAAGAATTGGCAAATATTATACCAGATAGATGTCTTTTTTCATTTCGAAAAGGCAAGAATTTAGGTGGCTGTTTTAACCATTACAAACATTCTCATGACAATAGGCAGTCTAAGGCATTACAGACTACTCTTACAGGGAAACCTCTGACTGGCTGTTTTCCGTGTGGTCATTGCACTAATTGTGACAAAGTAAGTAAATCTAAACAATTTACCAGTCGTAATTCTGCTACAGTTTATTATGTAAATTTTTTTGCTAACTGCAGTACTGACTGGTTGATCTATCTGGCTACATGCACTTGTGGATCCTTCTACATTGGGCAAACTTCACATCCCCTTAGACTCAGAATATCTGAACATGTAAGTAATATCAAAAATAAAAAGGTCAACAATGCTCTATATAAACATCAACTGTTGCATAAAATTGCAAAATTTTCCTTTATGGTAATTGATGTTATAAAAGGTAACAAACTCAACAAAACAGGTTGGCACTCAATTCTTAATTCCAAGGGAAAAAAGTGGATTGTTAAATTAGGTGGATTATTACCACCTGGTCTAAATGAACAATTTTAGGTGGAACCAATGAACTTTCAGCTGCATGTACTTAAACAGCAACATCTGAATATTTAATTTTACACTGAGGAAGGCTGTGGTTTTTGTGCCAGCCGAAACCGGTCTGGTTGTTTGTTGTTTTTATATGTTTTTTACAGTTATATAATACATTTTCTTTCAGGCAACAGTTTGCTGGCTCACTTGATGTTTTTCTTATTTAAAAAATGACCAAGATGGAACCAATACAATTTCTTTCTAATTCTACTCAAACATTTTGTAATAGGTGTCCAGATGAAGGTTTTGCTTACTTTGAAAGATATGTGAATATATGCAGAAGCAGTAAAATCTTATAAACCAGTATATACAGACAATGTGTGTACTGAAATGGCGTGGATGTTTATGGAGTGTGGAACAATGTTTCTCCACTGGGAAATTCTGCTTTTTCTGACTTCATGGCTTTATTGCTATTTAACAGCAAACCCCATTTAGAGTGTGCAGCATTCTTGCACAGGACTCTATAATTATGTTGTTTTGCATTTCTGTTTTTAGCAATGGGTTTTACATAGAAGGCAACTTCTAAAATGTATTTTTATAATACTAAAGAAAATATGTCTGTCACTGTATTGCTAAAATAACCTCAAGGCCATTGCAGAACCAGCATTTAACTCTCAGTAGAGAGAGATTTTTTTCCAGTATGCTTATCAAACAAATCTAGGCACTGAATGAAATAGGTAAAAATAAGCTGTTGTGAAATAGTCAGAGCAATCTTTCCTTAATTTTGGATTACAAATAATTGTTTTCAACTTGTTATGGAGTTAGGACTCAAGAGATACTATGTAATGATAATCAGATGTAGAGCTTTAGCCTGGTTTCATTTTCATGAAGATAACAGTTTCTTATTATTATCTGTCATTGTGAGTATTTATAGTTTTTGAGAGAAAATCTTTCTCACTGCATTTTATCAGTGATCCATACTATAATCACTGCAGATATGCTATGCACTTTGTGTTTATTGTATACTTTCAGCAAACACTTTTGCTTACAAGGAAATATCTATGGAATAATTTTACCATACTTAAGACAGAGTGTTTATCTCTCATTTTATTACTGCCATAAGCTCAAGGCCATTTTGACAACGACATTTAGAAATCTACAGGAAAATGAGTCACTGAACCTTTCTTTCTTTATAAGGATTTTCATATGGTGAGTCAGATAGAAGTAAAATAGTAGGATAGCATTCTAATAATACATTTAGACCCTGAATAAACAAAGAAAAGCATATCTTCAAAAAAGTGAAACTGGTATTTTACTTAATTTAGCTAACAAGCAATTGCTTTCAACTTGTAGAATTACATTCTACAGAAAATACAGAGTGTCAACCAAACATAAAGCTTCAGCCTTGTTTAATTTTTTTCATAAAGCTAACATGTCACTTTGATAAGAACTGTCCCATTTTTATTAGACATTCATGTAATTGTTTCAATTTTGTAAGAGAAAACATATCTCAACACATTTTTAATCAGTGGTCCATATTGTGACTGTAACTTTCAAGAGATATTATTAAGGCAAAATTCTGAATCTAGAACAGAAAATGTGGTTGTTTGTATCTAGAACAGAAAATGTGGTTGTAACATGCAGCTACAGTCTTTGTACAGATGTATATGCCTTCAAGAAGGTATAACCTCTAATGTAAATAATTGGATTTTAAAAGAAGAGTCTGTTTACATATTTCGCAGGCCAGGTTTGCTAACTTTGCAGTTTTCTTAACATTTTTTGCAGTGAAATATTTTTGTACCTTTTACAAGGAGATCCAGTAGAGCTAGGTAAGCAGGTATGAAAAATTTGGTGAAGAAAAGGTAGTGAAAGCTTGTAGTGAAGGACACAGTTAACAGAAAAAGAAAGCTGAACCAGTTCATGAGACATCTAGAATTGAATATTTCACAGCTACTTTATTCTTTAGTAACATTTTTTTCATATATTAAAGATTATATTCCACATCTGACAAGTGAGTGGAATCTGTAACATGCAAGAAGGTGCCCCTCTGATAATACAAGTGCTACCATGAAGAAGTCAGCTGTTCCAATGAAAGCAATGTTGTGGATGCATATGCTCTTATCATCAAAACTGCCAACAAGATTGTATCACTATAATTTATGTGTGTGGTTTCCATGGATAATTCATGAACTGATAGATGCTATGCTACAGCTTGTGTGGGATCATATGTGTTTTTATATACCAAAGAAGAGTAAGGCAGGTTCATGCAGGCCTTTTATGACATAGCCCATTTCCTTGATGTGACACCCCTCCTCTGAGCCAGTAATCAAGGAGCCTGAATCTTTACCACTGACACTGGAGAGGGATATTCACTTGGAACAAAAACAGATACACACAGTATTTCTAGATGTAGCTGTCTGTACCAAGCATAATTTCCCTTAAGAGTACACAGGGAACACACTCAGTCTGGAGTCTGGGTCTCCCCTATCTCCAGGCCCCTAGTAAGACCCCCTACTGGCACAGGTGTACAGCTGAGTCCTCATCTGAGTGTCCAAGCCAACTTTGAGATTTGATTTGCGTGCATACACACACATACACACACACACGCACACACACGCACACACACGCACACACACACGCACACACACACACACACACACACACACACACACACACACACACACACACACACACACACACACACACACACACACACACACACACACACACTCACACACCTGGGAAAGGCTAGCACAAATTTACTTGCTCTGCTACTCTTTGCCCTGACTATAAGGTAATTACTACAGCCAGACACTCCAAATCCATCTACTCTAAGGCTCTTACAATGATACTCAATTATACTGAGTGAAAATTAATATTAATACAAATGGTAATGTTTGACCAATGCAGTAAGGCTTTCAGGAGCAGCCACAATGTCAGCAAATAAATATAAGTACTCTCAAAGTTTAAAATGTTCTCTAAAGGACCAGCCACAATGAAAAGTTTAAATATATTTAATAATAAATAATAAAATAACATGAACATACTAAATATATATTTACAATCACCAGAGTTTCAGTCACAGGAAATATTAAAATAACACGGATGAATAGATTTACACAGATACAGAAAAGCAATACTTAGCTAATCTCACTATATTTTCCTGACTTATCTAAAGAAGTACTATTCCCTGGTTGCTTACGAAAGCAAGGATAGATGAAGTAGGTGAGTGGTCTTCCTTCTCTGGTAGGTTTCAAAAACAGAGTGCCCTGAGACTTCTATCTCATCTATTATTAAAACATCATGACATGACATACATCTGGTCATTTGATTTTGGTTCCCATACTAACCCATTTACCAGAGGCTGCCAGGATTTAGGACAGATGTGTTACCTTACACACTTAGAGCTTTGCTAAGATCTGTTGCAGCTTCTGGAAGTCATAAATCAATTTCAAACTTTTACCCTTCCAGAGTAGCAATTAGTTCACTGCAAAGGACAATACAGAAGGCTTCCCAGTAGAGACTTTTTTCCTCTGGCTGCATTGAGTCCTGTGAGATACAGTATTTTTGGCCTAAATTAAGTAACTTAATTTCAGCATATTTTTCTAAATGTTAGCTGGGGCTGAGGTTAACCTCTTCTGTTCTAGTATCCTCTGTTACAGTATTAATTTCAACAGTTATAATACAGTCTGACATACAGGTGTATTTCTGTTTTCTGTCTAGCAGGAACCACTGTTGGTACATTTTTAACATAACCAGCTTTACAAATACATTTTTCAACACAAGCAGCTGTCCAAATCAGTTTGATATACAAATGACATATAATTCTTTAACAAAGCTCCAGCTAGCTAGCTGGCATATGTTACACATCCCCACAGCCCTAATTCTCCTGGCATACCTGGCAATACCTCACTTTGTCACAAATAGCACTACAGACACACCCACATTGCACCTGGGGAGCAGGGACAAAAATATATCTACAGTAGAGGTGTACTAATTTAGTAAATATCAGGTAGTCTGTAATGCACAGCATATAATATACAGTGTGTCTGTATGCTGCACCCAAGGCACTGCCCATGATTCCCACATATGGCACATATGTGCCCTATACCAACAGTTTGTATAGGGTGATTTTCCCTAGAGACATTTTATTCATGATGCTGAATATGCCCTGGACCCATGGCTAATGACACAAATTAGAAGCCTCCGGACCATGGTAGAGAATAGCTACAATACTACCCTGTTACAGACCTGGGTTATTGTTGAATGGACATTTGGCTTCATTAAGAACTATTTATGCTATCTGAATACATTTGGTGGCACAATGCAGTACACCTCTGTGACATGCAGAAAAATCCTTGCAGTCTGTGCAATGTTACACAAAATCCTGACATGCAAACAGCTGGTAGACAAACCAGGAAGAGGAAGTACCTGACTTAGTAGCAGAGGAGATGCCTGCCGAGGTGCCTATAGGGAATTCAGCTGCAGTGGATGATTCTGCCAGATAGAGGTGGGTGCATTACACTGTGGCATACTGTACCCACTTGTAATATGCTGTGGCATTGGTTAAGTGGCACCATTTGGTTCATAATTATGTACCAGATTAATGCAATATATATTAAATTAAAAAGGATTTATGCAAAACCGCACCTAGGTTGTGCTATACCATGCATAGAATGACTGCATTTTGCATCAGACAAGACTACCCAAGTAACAGAGTACAGTTATCACATCATATGCTCATGTGGGGAGAGATAGCCAGCTTCAAAAAGCTCTCGTCACCCACACTCCTTCCTCTAACTGCTGATTAGCTAATTTCCAGGAGGGAAATCAGAGTAAAGCTTTCATGAGGACTTTCTTGTCTATACAGTGAGATAAAAGCCTACCAATCTTGAAGTAATCAACCAACAGAAACAGTAAAACATATAAAGTAGAAGCAAACACATAGGTTCATAGGTTCATAGGTTCATACTAGGCTATCTGCCCGAGGGCATTTACAAGCCTAGCCCAAAGTTTTGTGGCTTACGCCACCCCTTTAGTATGGGGAATTATACCCATTATTTTGCTGTGCCTCTGTTGAGCAGTGACACTGAGGTAATCCCTGGGGTATATCTGCGATCTCCCATCCATTGGTCAAGATTTATCTTGAACAAGGCCAGCAGTGCTCTGCCTCACATATACCGGGATTTTATTCCACAGCATAGGGAGTCTTTGGGTGATGAATCTATCCCTCCAGCACGTCCTATTAATAGCCGTGTCGAGGTTTAAGTCTCCCGCCCTTGTGACTCTGACAGATCTAGATTTTTTGAGGTGAAGCATATTCATCAAATCTGGGTTTGACATGGCCTTGTATGTTAGGCAAAGGTCACCTCTGAGCAAGCGGTGGCGACTGAATAGAGCTGGAGTTCTTTCAGTCGGGCAGCATAGGACAGATGTTTGAGACCCTTTATCCTTTTGGTGAGGAACTTTGTGGCCTCTCCAGCTGCTGCAAGTGTCGGGTCAGATACATTCCGAATGGGGCATTGTACTCAATCATTGGTCTGATGAGTGATGAGTATAGGGAGACTATGACCTCCCTTGATCTAGATGAGAATCCCTTCATGATAAGGTGGGCAATGTAGAAGGTCTTCCTAACTACTTTAGCTACATGGGTGTCGAATGACAGACTACTATCAACCTGGGTCCCCAGGTCCCTGATAACTTCTTCTGTGCTCAGTGGATTGCCACCTATTTGGTAGCTAGGGGTAACCTTGTTTTTCGAAGGGTATGACTATGCATTTTTTGGCATTTAACTTTAGGCCATGGCTCTGGCACCAGTTATCCATTTCTGTGAGACCCTTCTGAAGGATATCTGTGTCGGATGTGTTTTCTACTATGGCACCCAGTTTGCAGTCATCTGCAAACTTTGTCAGCCATAACCCTCCTGTGTTTGCTTGTACTTCGGAAAAGTAGATGCCAAACAAGAGTGGGCCCAGGACTGAGCCCTGTGGTACACCACTTGTGACATGCTTTGAGTCTGACATAGCGCCAGCAACTCTGACCCTGTGGGTTCTGTCACTCAGCCAGTTTGCAACCCATCTTGTGATGTATGGGTTAACATTTAAGCTGATGAGTTTTCAATGATACCCGAGTGGGGTATTGTATCGAAGGCCTTCGCCAGATCGAGGTAGGCTGTATGGACTGCCTTTCCCTCATCAATGGCTTTGGTGACTGTTTGAAAAAGTCAACCAAGTTTAGAAGGCATGATCTGCCTTTGACAAAGTCAAACTGGGATGGATCCAAAGTCTGCAAATTCCCTATGTCTTTATTTATGAGGTCCATTATGATCCTCTCCATGGCTTTGCAGATAAGGCTTGTCAAGCTAATGGGCCGGTAATTTCCAGGGTCGGTGGAGGCACCGCCTTTGTGAAGTGGGACCACAGTTGCAGTGCGCCACTCCTGGATGCGTATCCAGAGGTAAGACTATGATTAAACAGCTGTCCTAGCTGTGGGTTTAATTCCTCGTTGAGTTCGTGGAGCACACAGCCGGGGACACCATCATCCCTATGTTATATTCCATCTACAACTATATACAAGAGTAGGGTGATGGAGGATGGGTGTGGCTAGAGCAGCAGTGAGGATTTGAACATCTACTGTTATGGGTAAGTGCAACTTTCAAAACTGTACTATGTTCATCATTCCCACTGCTGAAGTAGCTCTAAGGCTGTGTGGGTTGAATTCTAAAGCCTATCTATTCTGGAGAGAGAAAGGTGGATATAGATCCATCAGACCCCAAGAATGTTCCAAGCAAAGTTAGAACCTTGAAAAGGAATCCAGTTTCTAATGCTTTGTAAAGGTATTTACAGTGGACCACATGGCTGCTTTTAGAATGCTTCTATAGTCCACCCCTTTCCAGTAAGACAAGGCTCTAGTGGAATGGATTTGCCATGGTGGGAATAACCAAAAACAGTAGCTGAGGACAACCATGGGGAATTGTCTATTAAGATAGAGGGTGTCCCTTTTTTGTCCCTTGACAAGAAATAAACAGCTGATCAGCTTTTTTTAAGGGGTTACTTCTGTAGATATAACCAAGTTGCTAATGCACTTCCAGAGTTTGCAGAATCTGTTCTCCCTGGTTTTTAGATTCAGAGTAGAAAACTGAAAGATTGATGGCTTGATTCAAAGTAAACTCTGAAGACACTTCTATTATGAATGAAAGAATTGTTTTAAAGATATCTAATCCCTATGGAAAATCAGATTGGGTTCACCTGCCTTGAGAGCTTGCAACTCAGATGCTCTTCACACAGATGC
>NC_056745.1:978052101-978058770 GCF_019279795.1 Protopterus annectens
TTTTCCCAACTTCCCTACCAGTTTGACCGAAGGATTAGAAAATGCTAAGGAACCAGTGTTCCTTTATTTGACTCAGATGCTGTCATCCACCTCTTTTTATTTGTTAAATATTATATAGGCTAAAGGCCAGCGAAACAAGATCTGAGGTTATGGTAGAGGACTAGTGCATTATGGGTAAGATAGAGATCTTGAGGTTTTCAGTGTTCCTGAAATGGAAAAATATAATGTGGATCCGTGGTCAGATCGAACCCATTTGTTGTGAGGAATAATGAAAATAGTTTAACACAGATGGAATGTCATAGAAAGTATATAACTTTTCTGAAACCTTTGCTCAACATTTAAGAAGAAATATTAAATAGCTTCACTAACAACTAACATTGACATTGTTATTCACTCTTGTATTATACTCCCCTGCTAGTGATTTCTCTTTTCTCAATTATTCATACCTTAAAGAAAAGGTGCACCATATCAGATATCCATGAGATTAACAAAAGCTTTATGAGGCCATTGACATAGCCCATCTCAATGTTTGATTCATATAACTGTTGTACTATTATTAACTGTTTTATTTTTATTTTTGAACAAACCTTTCTTGAAGTCCTCATTATACATTCCATTTTCAAAATTATTAACTTCATAATTGATTATATTTTAATTTATATTATTTTCTTTTCATAAAAATGTTGGCATTACTTGAGCAGATACTTTTTTCCAATCAATAAATCCTACATGGCATTCATTAGTATACACCATGATGTTTATCGTGTCACTGAACCTCCGACTCCGTGGGTGGCTGGACCTCGGACTCAAGGTTTTCAGCCTACGAAACCCAGCACCAGAGTTAACGAGTAGCTGAGCAAAACCACAGCTTCAGAGGTGTTTTCAGACCTACCCAGTTAACCATTAAACCCTGCTAAGTCTAAGCCCCCTTAAAAAACAAAAGAAACCAAATGCAGCATTCTCAGGACAGGCCTCCATGCCTAGAAACAAATGCTCAAAAATGACAGAAGACAGCCTAATCACCCTGATCACAGAGGTCCATCCCCACTGATAAAGGCAGACGGATACAGACTATGAATCTTCCAACCAAGTGTCATTTCTTCAGATTCATCCTCAGACCTAGGATATTCTTGCCTTATGAGAATTCTGATGCTGAGGAATCAATTCCATCAGCCTCTGCTGAGACTACTCCTTTGAGGCCTTGCATACCATGGTTCATAGGTTTATACAGGCTGTCTGCCTAAGGCATTTATAAGCCTATTTAAATTTTATGGCTTCGCCACCCCTTATATAGAAAAAAATACTGTGCCCGGTAGTTTGTTGTGCCTCTGTCCTTGTTGACACAGGAGATGATTCGAGATAAACCTCAGTCTCATCACAGGTCAGATTTCTCTTGAACAGAGCCAGCGAGTGCTCTCTGCCTCACATTTGGGTTATTCCACAGCATGGTCTGGTGATAAATCTGTCCTCAACCACGTCCTATTTATATCCGATGCTAGTTTCTTCTTGCTCCTAGTGGTTTGGTGGATTTGGATTTTGAGGTGGAGCATGTCCATTAATTCGGGTTGAACATGGCCTTGTATGTCAGGCACATGTCACCTCTGAGCAAAGGCAGTATCGCGACAGAGCTGAGTTTCTTCAATCTGGCATATGACGAATGGTCCTTTATCCTTTTTGGTGAGGAACTTTGGGGTCTCAATTGCTGGGTGAGATACATCCGAATGAGACGTGTGCTCTATCATTGGTCTGATAAGTGAAGGTACAGGGAACAATGACCTCACTAGATCTGGATGTGGAATCCCTCATGATCAGGTGGGCAATGGAGAGGTCTTTCCTAACCCTTTAACAACGTGAGTGTCGAAAACCACTGTCAACCTGGGTCCCCAGGTCCCTGATAACCTCTTCTGTGTAGTGGATTGCCACTATATGGTAGCTTGAGTTGCCTTGTTTTTCGAAGGGTATGATATTTTGGCATTTAACTTCAGGCAGGCTCTGCTTTCAACCCTCTGTTTCGTGAGTCCCTTCGAAGGATATCCGTGTCGATGCATTTTCCACTATGGCCCAGTTGTCCGTCTGAAACTTTGTCGCTCATCCTCTATGTTAGCCCTGCTTCTGAGGAAATAGATGCCCGGCAATAGAGACCAGGACCCGAGCCTGGCCGGGACACCACTTGTGTCGAGCTTAGGTCTGACTTCAGCATGTAACTCAACCCTGTGGTTCTGTCTTAAAAGCGGTTGCAACCCGTCTTGTGACATGTGGGTTTGTTTAAGCTGGTAAGTTTTTCTACAATACCGGGTGGGGTATTGGCCAGCTCTTGGAGTCAAGGTAGGCTGTGGACTGCCTTTCCCTCATCGTAATCAGCCTTGGTGACTGTTTAAAGAAGAAGAGTGAGCCAAGTTCAAGGCATGATCTTCCCTTGACAAAGCCAAGCAGGTGGGTCAATGTCACTGCAAGTCCCTATATCTTTGTTTATGACTCCATTATGATCCTCCTCCATAGCTTTGCAGACATTTTCCATTAGGAGAAATGAGATTACTAGATCCAGAAAAAGACTCGGGGAACTTCCTTTTATTAACTCAACACAGACCTCTTGCTATTCCGCCGGTGTTAGATATTGTAGATGATGTGTTACACTGAATCAGCTTAAACCCTGACTCATACCTCCAGCCCAGTTAAACCTGATAGATATTAGAGTCCTGACTCTCTGAAATTTCTATATAAAGCCACCGCTTTTGACCTGAAACTATTTCTCAGGGGACCCAAAAGGGGATGGGCCTCATCAGCAAAAAACCCAGTTCCTCTGACAGAGATTCCAGAGCATTCGACAGATGGGGAAAGAAAGTATATCACGTCTGCAACTTTAGCAATAGGGCATAAATTGCCAGGCTGTGCTGAAATATCAGCAATTTTGATATCTCGCTTAGAAACAGATATTCCAGATTCAGATCCTCTAATTTTCAAAAAGTACGGGGATTTATTGCATGCAGCTGAACAAGTGGAAAACATATTTTGCAGTAATAGTTTTGATTCCGGTAGAAGCCTCCTATAGAGCAACAGTTGAGCTCTGTCGTTAGAAGACTTGTCTTGGTTAAAAGAATTATCGTTACCAGGTCATGTTACGGCAAAGTTATTGAATGCCTTTGCAGCGGGATGTGGTGTTTGGAGTTAGGCAGGGAGGTAAAGAAGATGGAGGATGAAGCGAAATCTATGCAAACTGTGAAAGGATTTTTTCTTACGAGTTCAACCTCCTTGTTTGTGAAATTGGCCAGGGGTGGTCCTTTCCAGTCACAGACAGACCTCAAGGGCGAATACAGGCGTCCAAGTAAGAGGTCAAGCACAGGCCACTTGAGCCTGAAACAATAGAATTTTACCAAGGCCAGAAAGAAGGGGAAGACAGGCCCCAACCATATAAAAAACGCCTCAATGACTTCCCACAGCAGCTGTCTCTTGGCAGCCCACTGGAAGGCAGCACTTTTTTTCTATCACAACAGTGCAGCATTGCATCACCAAGACAAATGGGTTCTCAGCATTGTATCCTCAGGTTACAGGTTCACTTTCACACTCTGCCTGGGTTAAAGGAATGCCAAATCTGCCGCAAATCAATGGCAGAGCTCCAAGAAACAAATTACAGCACTCCGCAGACGTGAGAGAGCTGTCGAAGGTACCACCACGGAGCAAGGACAGAATTTTACTCAAGACCTTTCTGGTTCCCAGAAAGAGGACAGCTCTGGAACCCATTCTGGATCTTTCTTCTCCAACCACCCTGGATGTTCGAAATTCAAAATGTTGACACTACGTCAGCTTCTTCCATACTGGGCAAGAAAGCTTGGCTCGTGACACAGTTCCTCAAGGAGCATACCTGCATGTGTCCCTATCAGACAAACTGCGAAAGATACCTCAGATTCATAGCTGGTTCAATGCACTATCAATTCTCTGCACTGCTCTGGCTTATCTACTGCACCAGGTCTTCTAAAGTGCCACGCGCAATAATTACATTTTGCAGACAAAAATCATATTTATCCATACCTGGGCGACTGCTGATTCAAAGCAGAGAGCAAGGACATTCTTCTAAAAGCATCTGGCGTTAGTAAAAAGTTAAGTTACCTGGGGTACACAGTAAGCGAAAATAATCAAAACAATTGCCCTACATAAAAATAATATTCCTGGGTGCCAGCTTGAATTTAGCGGCCAGATGGCTTATCTCCGCCAGACAACAGGACAACGACTCAATACTTTCGGTTGATGACAGCGAAGACCCAACTCCTGCAAAGAAAAATTCTGCAGGCCTTGGGCTACATGGCATCTTGCATACTACTAATTCCATGCCAGACTATGAAACTACACTTCTGTCGGGAGTGAGTGTACACCAGGTTCATTTCTGAGGCCACTGCTGTTCATACTGTGTGGGGCTACATCGGCAAACAGGTTGGAGGGTCAGAGCAACAAAGCTGCTGTATGCAGACAATGTGGCAATGCAAGGAGCAGACTCTGATCTAGAACTTCAGCAAGGATAGAGAATGGAATGCAAAATCTGAAGCACATGGGGATGAAACTAGCACAAATAAGATGATGGTAATGGCAACGAATTGGGAAATCAGAAGAAGCTAAAAGGCAGGCACATAGATGGAAGATAGTGGAACGGGTAATGACTTCAAGTATCAAGTGGTTGAGGAAGAGATGATCTGAATGAAGAGGTCAAAGCTAGAATCAGAGGGCTGCAGCCAGCTGGCATAGAGTATCGGGTGTATATGACAGAAGAATGCCAAAAGCTGAAAAATGGGTGTACCAAGACAGTGTGCGACCAGTACTGTATGGTACGAAACCTGGGCAGTAAAGGCAGAACAGTTGAAGCTGGTGATGGAAATAAATTACCACAAAGGAAAAGATGGTAGGATGCACACTGCGGGACAGAAGCGAAAAATAAGGGACATAAGGCAGAAGCCAAAGTAGCTCAATTGCAGAAAGATCAAAAGAAACGGGTGCGATGGTATGGGCACATGTGAAAAGCGAAGACAATCTGGTGGGGAAGATTTAGGACGAACGGAAGGCGAAGGTAAGAGCGAGAATTGTCCAGCAAAGAGTTGGATAAACGTACTGAAGAAGATCTGCGACATTGAGCATGGCGTTGAAGAGGAGAGTGGCACTGAATCGAGAGAGTTGGCGACGAGGATTGTCTGATACTAGCCCATGTAAATGGGGAAAAGAGGATGATGATGATGTTATGAGGAAACTACAGTAGTACGTAAAGGTGTGGTCCTCCAACACTGTCAAAGTTTGGGCTGGTTATACCTCTAATTCCGTGCCTTCAACAGGAAGTTAGATGGTGGGCTCAAACTTGTCACCTCAACAAGGATGACCTTTTAGCTCAACCAGCCAGGCAAACACTGACAACAGATGCATCAGATGCAGCCTGGGAGCACACATGGCAGGAAAAATGTATTCAGGCGGTGGCCATGAGCAAAACATCTTCACATCAATCAAAGAGATGCTAACTGTACAAAATACTTATAACTTTCAAGGACCTGCTGCATCCAGGGACAAACTACTACTAAAGGCAGGACAACACCACAGTTATGTGGTACATAGACAAGCAAAGAGACACACCTCACCTCTGCAGACAAGCCATGACCTTGTAGACCACAGCTCTAGACTACCAAGTTCATCTGCAAGCACAATTCCTGCCAGGAGAGAAAAACACAGTGGTAGACGACCTAAGCAGAAACATCAGCGGATCCCCCACGAAGATGGGGAATTGAATCCTAGTATTCAGGTGATAACACAAAATGGTGGAGCCGGACATGGAGGAGAATCTGTTTGCATCCCCAATGAACTGCCAGCTACAAAAATTCTGCACAGGGAGTTACCATCCACAAGTATGGAAAGTGGATGCCCTCTCATTCAGCTGGAAAAACCTGCAAGTATATGCTTTCCCACCTTTACCTCTCCTTCCAAAGGTACTCATAAAAGCCAGGCAAGAAGAGCCAAAGATGATCTTGATTGCACCAGACTGGCCACGCCAGCACTGGTACCCAATCTTAAAGAACTTTCCACAAGAACCACCCTGGATTTTGCCTCAAATCCCACATTTGCTGACACAGCACAACAATCAGATACTTCACAGCCAGCTAAAGACCTTAAACCTAGCTGCATGGAAAATTCCTTAGTCAAGCAAGCAATGCCTCTCTCCAAAGCAGTTATGGATGTCATTCTGGAGGCCAGAAGGCCTAGAACCAGGAAAGCCTATTTGGATAAATGGAAGAGATTCTGTGCCTGGAACCAGATGCACAGCCTTGACCCTCTTGTCCCAAATATTCCTCAGATACTTCAATATTTAACTGAGATGCTGGACAAGGGCCTCTCCTTCCCATCCGTCAAGATCCACGCCTCTGCCATTTCTGCTCATTACAACACAGATCCACCAATTTTCTCTAATCTTTTGCTCAAACAGTACGTCAGAGGGGCTAAAAACATAAGACCGCCCCGTAGAGCACTTACTCCAACTTGGGACCTCAATTTTGTTTTGGAAAAATTAACTTTACCTCCTTTTGAACCAGCTAACACAGCAGAATTAAAATATATTTCTTGGAAAACTGCTCTGCTAATGGCAATAACATCAGCACGAAGAGTTTCAGAATTACAGGCACTAATGGCAGTGGAACCTTTCCTCAT